>NC_041337.1:34795513-34900513 GCF_004354835.1 Perca flavescens | reverse complement strand
TATTTGGGGTTTTGGAGTCGAGGGAGAACTGTATTATTCTGATAATATTCCTCATGCTGGTGCAACATGTTCTGCATGTCGGAAACAAACACTTGAATGAAGGTCATCAGTCATGTTTCTCTGCCCGGCTCATATCTGGGAAATGTCAAGAGTGCAAACAGCCCGCACACTAATGTACCGTATAAACACACACAGAGGACGCGCCTATAAATACACAACAGTAAATCCATCGTCAACACTGTGGGTTTAAAGGCCCAGACACACCGGCCGGACGAGTTGGTCCAAAAAGTTCCTCAGAACTCACCGAAGAGACGAGACGTAATACGTCTCCATAGCAGCAGGCGGCGCTAATCTGTGTTGTCGCCCAAAAAGTTAAAAACCGGCAGCTGATTGGACGAACGCGTCACGTGGGTCTGGCTGCTCTGGAAATTCAAAGCCAGACTGTCATGGCGGCTTGTTCAGAGTACGATCTCATATTGGACTGAAATAGTTCACCGAAAAAACGTGTTTCTGAAAACATTTGAAGAGAGAAATAGGCTGTGTGTGTGTGTTTGTGTTTGTGTTTGTGTGTGTCTTTGTGTGTGTGTCTGTGTGTGTCTTTGTGTGTGTGTGTGTGTGTGTGTGTGTGTGTGTGTGTCTTTGTGTGTGTGTGTCTTTGTGTGTGTGTGTGTGTGTGTGTGTCTGTGTGTGTGTGTGTGTCTGTGTGTGTGTGTGTCTCTGTGTGTGTGTGTGTGTGTGTGTGTGTGTGTGTGTGTGTCTGTGTCTTTGTGTGTGTCTTTGTGTGCGTGCGTGCGTGTGTGTGTCTTTGTGTGTGTGTGTCTTTGTGTGTGTCTGTCTGTGTGTTTGTGTGTGTGTGTGTCTGTGTGTGTGTGTCTTTGTCTGTGTGTGTCTGTGTGTGTGTGTGCGTGTCTTTGTGTGTGTGTGTGTGTGCGTGCGTGCCTTTGTGTGTGTGTGTGTGTGTCTGTGTGTTTGTATGTGTGTGTCTGTGTGTGTGTGTGTGTGTGTGTGTCTTTGTGTGTGTGTCTGTGTGTCTTTGTGTGTGTGTGTGTGTGTGTGTGTGTGTGTCTTTGTGTGTGTGTGTGTGTCTGTGTGTGTGCGTGTCTGTGTGTCTTTGTCTGTGTGTGTCTGTGTGTGTGTCTGTGTGTGCGTGTCTTTGTGTGTGTGTGTGTGTGTGTGTGTGTCTTTGTGTCTGTGTGTGTCTTTGTGTGTGTGTGTCTGTGTGTGTGTGTCTGTGTGTTTGTGTCTGTGTGTGTCTTTGTGTGTGCGTGCGTGTGTGTGTGCGTGCGTGCGTGTGTGTCTGTGTGTCTTTGTGTGTGTGTGTGTGTGTGCGTGTCTATGTGTGTGTGTGTGTGTTTTGTGTGTGTGTGTGCGTGTGCATGTATGTGCGTGTCTGTGTGCGTGCGTGTGTGTGTCTTTGTGTGTGTGTGTGTGTGTGTGTGTGTGTGTGTGTGTGTGTATGCATGTATGTGCGTGTCTGTGTGTGTGTCTGTGCGTGCGTGTGTGTGTCTTTGTGTGTGTGTGTGTGTGTGCAGTTGCTGAACCGAACCGACTCGAGTCACCGACCTCGCCAGTCTGTCCCACGGCCGATTATCGGCTCGGTGTGCAGCAGGCTTTAATGTCAGTAATAATAACCCACGAAGACAAACCAACTTTCTATTTGTGTGAGGGCGACTCTAGAAATAAACCAGCATGTCGGACCAGTGGTTTTCAAAGTACAGCAAAAGGAGGAATCATTTATTTTCACCGTAATCCAATCCTTAAAGGGATACGCCACCGTGTGTTGAAATAGGGCTCATCCCGGTTTCCCCTGGCTGTAGATAGGTGGGGTCTCCTCTAGCTGTAGATAGGTGGGGTCTCCCCTAGCTGTAGATAGGTGGGGTCTCCTCTAGCTGTAGATAGGTGGGGTCTCCTCTAGCTGTAGATAGGTGGGGTCTCCCCTGGCTGTAGATAGGTGGGGTCTCCCCTGGCTGTAGATAGGTGGGGTCTCCCTAAGCTGTAGATAGGTGGGGTCTCTCCTAGCTGTAGATAGGTGGGGTCCGCCTTAGCTGTAGATAGGTGGGGTCTCTCCTAGCTGTAGATAGGTGGGGTCTCCCTTAGCTGTAGATAGGTGGGGTCTCCCCTAGCTGTAGATAGGTGGGGTCTCCCCTAGCTGTAGATAGGTGGGGTCTCTCCTAGCTGTAGATAGGTGGGGTCTCCCCTAGCTGTAGATAGGTGGGGTCTCCCCTGGCTGTAGATAGGTGGGGTCTCCCCTGGCTGTAGATAGGTGGGGTCTCCCTAAGCTGTAGATAGGTGGGGTCTCTCCTAGCTGTAGATAGGTGGGGTCCCCCTTAGCTGTAGATAGGTGGGGTCTCTCCTAGCTGTAGATAGTTGGGGTCTCCCCTAGCTGTAGATAGGTGGGGTCTCTCCTAGCTGTAGATAGGTGGGGTCTCCCCTAGCTGTAGATAGGTGGGGTCCCCCTTAGCTGTAGATAGGTGGGGTCTCCTCTAGCTGTAGATAGGTGGGGTCTCCCCTAGCTGTAGATAGGTGGGGTCTCCCCTAGCTGTAGATAGGTGGGGTCCCCCTTAGCTGTAGATAGGTGGGGTCTCTCCTAGCTGTAGATAGGTGGGGTCTCCCTTAGCTGTAGATAGGTGGGGTCTCCCTTAGCTGTAGATAGGTGGGGTCTCCCCTAGCTGTAGATAGGTGGGGTCTCTCCTAGCTGTAGATAGGTGGGGTCTCCCCTAGCTGTAGATAGGTGGGGTCTCCTCTAGCTGTAGATAGGTGGGGTCCCCCTTAGCTGTAGATAGGTGGGGTCTCCTCTAGCTGTAGATAGGTGGGGTCTCTCCTAGCTGTAGATAGGTGGGCCAACGCATTTATTATGCATGCATCGTTTTAGTCCGGTGCAACTAGTTAGCTTAGCGTAGTGAATGGAATCCTATGTTGCCGGTTAGCATGTTGTGAGTAAAAGTGAGCCAACCATACAAAAAAAAAAAAACTAATTACTTGCATTGAGACAAAAAAATGCATTAGCCCACCTATCTACAGCCAGGGGTGACCGTGATAAGAACTATTTCAACAAACGGTGGCGCATTCCTTTAAGTAACTCAGTCAGCATTAGCACCGGCAATCCCGCCAAATGCGGGTAGATTTCAGCAGTGGCGGGTACCAACTGATTTGGCAGTAATGTAAATAACCATTAGTTACTGTCATAGACTTCCTTGCAGATAAAAGTCAGCGAGGGGGAAAGCTTTCTGGTATCGCAGCTACGTTCAAACCCACTTTGTCCATCCTCTCCCCGAGGGGGGGGGGGGGGGGGCAACTCTGCTTTAAAAAGATCTGAGTGGTCCGAATGCATTCCTCTCTCTGAGGCTTCACTTTTCACATCAGGACACATCAGAGGCCTGAGGCAAGCACCACAATGAGAGGGGTGGGGGGGGAGCTAGAGACAGAGAAAGACAGAGAGAGACAGAAAAAGAGAAACAGAGAGAGACACAGAGAGAGAGAGGGACAGAGACAGAGAGATAAGGGGGAGAGAGAGACAGAGAAAGACAGAGAGAGACAGATAAAGAGAGAGAAACAGAGAGAGACAGACAGACAGACAGGAAGAGAGACACAGAGAGAGAGAGAGAGAGAGAGAGAGAGAGAGAGAGAGAGAGAGAGAGAGAGAGAGAGAAAGACAGACAAAGAGAGACAAAGACAGAGAAAGAGAGAGAGAGACGGGGGGAGACAAGAAGAAAAGAAGTGATGCTGCAGATAAAGGAGAGTGGCCTTTCAGGACAAACAGGAACAAGAGGACCGAGTACAGCCTGCAGATGGAGCCGTGAAATTAACGAATAAAACCGTGAGAGGCTGCACTTTGGGAGGAAAATATAAGATACCGTTGTTGAATATCACGCTAACAATATAACTTGAGATATATATATATATATATATATATATATATATATATATATATATATATATATATATAACAAAGTCTCTTTGTTGTTTTTTTGGCACATAGTTTAGGCCTCATGGTGACCGAGCTTGTGCTCTCAGGGTTAAAGGTTACAAAAACAAGGTGTGTCTGCGTGTATGTGTCTGTGTGTGTGTGTCTGTGTGTGTCTGTGTGTGTGTGTGTGTGTGTGTGTGTGTGTGCCTGCGTGTGCGTGTGTGTCTGTGTGTGAGCGAGCGTGTGTCTGCGTGTATGTGTCTGTGTGTCTGTGTGTGTGTGTGTGTGTGTGTGTGTATGTGTGTCTGTGTGTGTGTCTGTGTGTGTGTGTGTGTGTGTGTGTGTGTCTGTGTGTCTGTGTGTGTGTGTGTGTGTGTGTGTGTGTGTGTGTCACTTCAGTGACGCCCTTTAAACACACTCTCTGTTGTACTAGGGAATGTCGGCACAAACCCAACGTGGAGATTAGAGCTGCAGCGATAATACAATTAATCAGCGACGTCACTGATTAATGACGGTTTATCTGTAATTACAATCAAGCAGGAAGTCCAAATATTTGACAGCTGCTTCTCTTTTCTAGACCAAATAATAACAAAAGGAAATAGTTAGCTGCAGACCTTATTGGGCTCATGATTATCAGAGTTATTGTCACATTATTGGGAGCAAAACAGTTGCATTGTCTTGAACACACACACACACACACACACACACACACACACACACACACACACACACACACACACACACACACACACACACACACACACACACACACACACACACACACACACACACACACACACACACACACACACACACACACACACACACACACAGGTTTGTGGCACTATCTTTGTGGGGAACAGTCGTTGACATAATGCATTCCCAAGCCCCTTAGCCTAACCTTAACCATCACAACTAAATGCCTAACCTTAACCCTTACCCTAACCTTAACCATCACAACTAAATGCCTAACCTTAACCCTTACCCTAACCTTAACCATCACAACTAAATGCCTAAGCTTAACCCTTACCCTAACCATCACAACTAAATGCCTAACCTTAACCCTTACCCTAACCATAACCTAATTCTAACCCTAATCCTAAAAGTCTTAACCCTCAAACAGCCCTTTAAACTTGAGGGGTCCAGCATTTTGGGCCCCACAAAGCTGTCGGGACCCCACAAGTATACTGGACTCCCGGCACAAATATAGTTAAGCCCACACACACACACACACACACACACACACACACACACACACACACACACACACACACACACACACACACACACACACACACACTAACCAGTAGAAGGCCACTTTATCGCCGAGCTTCCTCTCGTGCACGTTGCGGTCGAGCACGTTGTAGCAGATGTTGGTGGATGCTCCCTCCATACACTTGACGAATATTTCTCCTTTGGTCACGTCGAAGTTGTAGTCCAGGAAACGACCCGCGTGTTTGGTCTTCCAGAAGAAATCTTTGGCAACGTCGCCCCAGAACTCTGAAAGACATTAGAGCATTTTATATATGTGGCAGCCAGGTCATCTCTCAAAATGTATTTCTTAAGTAAGTCAAGTTTATTTCTGGAGCACATGTGAACACAGCTTAAAGCTTAGGTCTCGCCAAAATGCAACCTATAGGGTCTTTTTATGAATGGACCCGAG
Source organism: Perca flavescens (assembly GCF_004354835.1). Taxonomy (NCBI): domain Eukaryota; kingdom Metazoa; phylum Chordata; class Actinopteri; order Perciformes; family Percidae; genus Perca; species Perca flavescens. Next base: position 34,894,943 of record NC_041337.1, on the reverse strand, counting down.
TCAAACTTTAGTTTAAAAGCGTAATTAGATTGACCGTATTGGTATCGTTCAGAGTTTACTAAAAAGAAACTCCATAGGACTCCATAGGAGCAAATGTCACCTCTTATATGAGGCTCCTTTTTTAACTACAAGGGCAACATTGTTTTTCCACTAACGACAAAATAATGAATAATCCGTGCATTTATATGGAACTAAGCTTTAGGAGCTTTCGATCTTTCCTCTCCTCCCTGTTACGTTGCATTCGGAGATCGACTATTTTTGACTGACTAGATGGCGGCGAGTGGAAAAACCAACCGCTAAAGTGAGTTGTTCAAAACCTTTTTTAGTAAACTATATACACAATGTTCTCAATGCTGAGTTCATGTGTAGAGCCCCTGGTGATACTCAAAGTCTCATGTTGTGTCGAGCCTTCTTAGTTGTTTAAAAATAGCTTAGCATAGCAGTTTAACGATTTTAAAATTGTCGGCCGATTTTCCAATCCTGAGAGACCCCACACACGGTGATAAAAAAATCACGGGTCTAACAGTTTTGCTCGTACAGCGTGTGGTGCGCAGCACACGGCAACATCAACACATCACACACGAACCGATTTGACTCCCGAGCACTCTCCGGTCAGACGGGAAATCTCGCAAAATCCCTCGAGATCAAACGTGACTTCAGAGTAAACAATCATTGCGGACGAAGAGGATGCAGTGGCGATAGTTTGTAGTTTGTTTTTTATCGAAAAGAAAAGGCGATGGTCAAAGAAGACAACGCGAGCATGGACTATACTCGCTGCATCATGATATGGAGGTGATTCGTTTTTTCTCATAGAAATGTCGTTACGTATTACATAGATTAATTACCGTTGAAATAAACGTTTGTATATTCGTTTCCATGTACTCTGGTGGACTGCAGTTGTGGATGTAGTTATGCCCATCGACTTTATTTATTTTACACCGGCTGCGTGCTCGTTTGTCCCCGGGGGGACACCACTCTGATCAGATTATTTTACGATAATCGGAGCATCCTTAGGATTGTCGGGAGGGGGGAATCGGGGCTAAAATCGGCCTAATTATCCTGCCGTCTGAACCAGGCTTAACACTCCCATTCAAAAGGTCATTTGATCAAAAAACGAAAATATGGTCAATCTTAAAAGTGGCGTTTCCGTCCTAATTATAGGGCTGTGTGTTGGCAAGAATCTGGCGATACGATACGCATCACGATACATGGGTCACGATTCAATATATTGCGATATGTTTCGATACGGTGTGTAAGGCGATATGTTGGGATTTTTTTAAAGTATAATATTACAAAAGCTAATATTTAAAAATAGACATGATGTTCATAAAAGTCAAAGAAGTTTACTTTAGGTAAACAATTCAGTACACAGAAAATCAAACTGCCAGTTTGGGATTGTGGTTCCCAGGTTCTTAGTGAGCTAAGTTCAGCCATAGCTACGTTGTTAGCTTCTAGCAAAAAGTCAGGCACTGCTAGCCCACGGATTAAAAAAAGTGTCGGGCTCCGGCTCATAATTCCAGTTAATGTGTCGGGCCGGGCCGGGCTCGGACACAACGTGCACGGGCTCGGGCTGGGTCGGGCTTGATTTTTTGGGCCCGAACGAAGCTCTAATATAAATGGGAAAACGTACTGTTCTAGCTATAAAAATGGCAGAATCATCCACAGTGCATAATATTTCAAAAAACGCTTCATACACGCTTCAAGGTGACGGCAATTAGTGGTTAACAGATATTCACCAAGACGTATAGCCCAGCAACAATCTATCTAAAATAACACCTTTTGGGAGTACCATTCATGATATGTAGTCAAATATTTAAGTTGTGGGAAGTTTATATGGATTAAACTGTATGTTTCATTTGTTCCCTTATGCTGTTTCAATCGTCCCGACCAGGAGGGACGAATGAAACATTACGCACGCCCCACTTTTGATGTAATAATTCCTGAACAGTTTTGTTCAAAGCTGAAAATGCAACTATATTTGACAGATGACAGGTGTAGGTTGCTAGGGACAAAATATTAGCTTTCAGTGCAATACGATGGCTTTGTAAATTACAAAGTGTTTCAACTCCCACAGCCCTATGGTCCCCCAGCTCAATGGTCCCACAGCCCTATGTCTCTCCCCTACTCAAGTGTATCGACTTTTTCTTTACACCCCTACCTAATTATGCTTTTAAACTAAAGTTTGACTCGGGTACATTCACAAAAAGACCCTATATGTTGCATTTTGGCGAGAGTTACGCTTTAAGCTGACCAAAGTGCTGTATAAAAACATTGAAATCTAAAAATAAAAAAGTAGAAACAAAAACATAACAGAATGAGCGATTTAGATCAGAAAGATTACATAATTACATAAACAAATAAGTTGCCCAATAATTTCCTGACAGTCAACTGATTTCCGCAGCTCTAAAACACACACGGATCTATTTTGTCTGGAGTCCAGATCGCAAATAAGACATCCTGAATAAACTACCTCCTTACATACAACTATAACGAAAATTTCTGACATTGTGATTCCACAACTTTTGTTTGCAACTCAAGGTAGTTCATTATCTTCTCGCTGTAACTTCTCCTTCTCGTTAAAAAAGTTCCTTCTGTGAGACTTTTATGAGGGCCTGGCCTTCCTCGTTTATCATTAACGTCACAATAACACAACATGGTTGTTTAATCCGGATACGACTCTGGTGGATGTAATAAATGTTGTTAACTGAGTGTTAGATAAGACACAATACTGCACTGAGTGGAACTTGCACTTACTTACATCTAGGCATGGGCCGGTATACGATTCTGACGGGAGTGTGCCTATGTTCCCTATGTTTTCAAAATTAGGCCCTATGTTCCCACATTTCCTTTTTCATAAATTTGTATCATTTATAATTTATCCTCCTAACCCTAAAAAATGTTGTGGGAGGATAGGGCTTAAATTAAATTGAAGGGAAATGTAGGAACACAAGACCTACTTTTGAAAATGTCCTAGAAATGTGGGACCATTGGGCTGTGGGAACATTGGGCTGTGGGACCATTGGGCTGTGGGAACATAGGGCTGTGGGACCATTGGGCTGTGGGAACATAGGGCTGTGGGACCATCGGGCTGTGGGACCATTGGGCTGTGGGAACATTGGGTTGTAGGAACATTGGGCTGTGGGAACATTGGGTTGTGGGAACATTGGGCTGTGGGACCATTGGGCTGTTGGAACATAGGGCTGTGGGAACATAGGGCTGTGGGAACATAGGGCTGTGGGAACATTGGGCTGTGGGAACATTGGGCTGTGGGAACATTGGGATGTGGGACCATTGGGATGTGGGAAGCTAGGACTGTGGGACCATTGGGATGTGGGTTTATACTGTCCAACCAGTAGAACATGTCCTGTTCTCTTTATTTATATATTCTATACTGTCCAACCAGTAGAACATGTCCTGTTCTGTAGACATGGTCCGTATTTATTTATTTATTCATGTTGGACCAATATGACCATTTGTTGTGAATCTATTTTGATGTGTTTTCCCTTAACTTTTGTAATTTTACATATGCTTAAAAATATCAAAATTAAAATCGATATCTCAATATCACATTTTGTCAATATCGTGAAACCCTACTTTGAACACAATGTTTATTATTTTAAAACACACTGCACGCCGGCAGGGAGACGGATTACTAAACTGCCCTTCATCTCCTTGACTGCTCATAACAAACAGCTCATTCCTTAAGGCCCGGTAACCAGACCACGCCTACTTACATCTTTATAAATATTATTTAAATAGTTGCACATTTTTATTCGCCACTTGTATAGACGTTACATTCTTTCCTTTGTGTTTTTTTCTCTTTATTTTTTGAATAGTTGTTTTTGTATTCTATTTATTATTTTTCGTATATATGATGTATGTGTGTCTGATATTTTGCTGCTGTAGCACTGAAATGTTCCCAATTTGGGATCAATAAAGTCTAATCTAATATAATAAACAGGGTTCATATGCATTTTAATCAATACTTTTCCATGACTTTTTGGCAAATTTCCATGACTATATGTTCCTGAAAATGTCAGTAATCTGTGTTAAAGTTGACCCTCAGAGGTTTAACTATAAAATGAATGATAATGTCTGTGGTTCGTAGTGGGATTCGTAATATCGCTCCCCAAATACAACGTTGAGGTTAAGACGACGTAAAAAAACATTTATTAATCACATATTATTTTGCGGTGTTAAAAATAAATCCATGACTTTTCCAAAACTTTCTGGGTCTTTTTATGTTTCCAAAACCTTTCCAGTCCTGGAATTTGCATTTTTCAAATTCCATAACTTTTCCAGTTTTTTTCAAAACGTATGAACCCTGATTAAACTCCTGAGCTCGGTGTCGGACAGGTTCAGCCTGCAGGAGAAACTTTTTTTTTTAAGATAATTTTTTGTAAACCTCTATACATGGGGGCCCGCTCTACCAGGTGAGCTATCCGGGCGCCCAGGAGGAGAAACTTGTTTGACGGCCTCTGAAATGGTTTACACAGCGTCTGCACTTCACAAGGAAATGACATGAGCAGCTGTTTGATTAACAATAGCTGCACAGCACAGCAACTCCCCCCCCCACGCTCTGCTTGGTAAGTTTAGTAGGGATTTGTCCCACCCAAAGGCCACGCTGCTTCCTTATTGAGGGAGTCAAATGTAGTACTTTATAACTGTGGTTCAGGTCTCAGGGTTTCTGCAGGTTTCACCAAGTCAAATGTAAGACTTTAAGACCTTATTAAAAGACCTTTATGAATGAAATTCCTTTTCAAAAACCTTTCATCACAACATCAACTACAAAAAAAAGCCAAGAGTCTGGAAACATCATCTGAAACAATTCCCAGATTTTCCTGGTTGGCATTATAGGACGGGTGTCTAGCTTGGCTGCAGTATAAGTTGCATGTTGGTCTCATTAGTAGTCCTAATTAGGGCTGGGGAAAAAATCATTTTGATTTAAAAATCGAGTTGGTAGGTCAAATCGATTCATATTTTCAAAAAATCAAAAACATGAATATGGAAAAAGACTTTCAGTCCAAATACAGTATAAATAATTTGGATGTTTAACAAACTTTGTTGCACACTGCACAGTGACTTTTCACTTAGAGAAAGGGTTTGCCTTTGCAATTTTGTTTATGTTGATGCACTTTAATTAAATAAAATAAATATATATTTTTAAAATATATTTACAGTTCGCAGTTATTTTGTTTTAAATGGAAGGGGAAAAAAATGGCCCAGCTCTCGTCCTAATACAGCGAATTATAAACAAAGACATTGTAAAGCGCTGCGGGAACGTGTCAGTGAGCGTCAGAGGAGGCGTTACGTGGACGTAGGAAAAAGAAGACCTGTAGAAAATTATTTAAAACCTAGAACACAATACTTCAGCGAATTAAAAGACTTTTCAATGCCTAAAAGTTTGATTTTGAAATTTTAGATTTTATAAGAACCCACGGAAACCCTGGGTCTGAGGAAGTAGTGTACCCCTTCATCAGTCATCAATATATGTTCTAAATCTATAAACACATAAAATATAAAAAGGGATATTGTTAATTATTTAATTCAAGTGAACTATCAATATTTAGGTCCGTTTAAAAAGTTTAAAAAGGCAGATTATGTGTTCATCAATTTCATTTTGCAGCTGGAAAGGTGGAGTCCGTTTAATGGCTGCAACTAACGATTATTTTCATCGTCAATTAATCTGTGGATTTCTTTTCTGGATGAATGGATCAGTTGTTTGTTCTATACGATGTCAGAAAATTGTGAAATATCTCGTTTTGTCCACAACTCAAAAGATATTCAGTTTAGCGTCACAGAGGAGAGAAGAAACTAGAACAATATTCACATTTACCAAGCTGCCTCAAAACCTGCAATGGGGCGCCCGGATAGCTCATCTGGTAGAGCGCGCGCTCATATATAGAGGTTTACTCCTCGACGCAGCAGCCACGGGTTTGACTCCGACCTGCAGCCCTTTGCTGCATGTCATTCCCCTCTCTCCCTCCCCTTTCATGTCTAAGCTGTCCTGTCAATAAAGGCCTAAAATGCCTCCCCAAAAAAAACCTGCAAAGTAACCATCAAATAATTGTAGTAGAGAAATAGCCAAAAAAAAAAACTCTGCCCATTTTTTTTTTTTTTTTTTTTGCACATTCCATTCAGTCTCCTTTTTCTTATGTTAAAACAGCTATATTGTGTAAATCTGTCTTCCCGTATTTACTATTTCATATTCATGTTTATGTTTGTTTATGTGCACAAACCACCAAGGCACATTGCTCGTATGTGTAATTTACTTTGGCAATAAACCCTTTTCTGATTCTGAAAATACTCAATACAAGTAGCTCAAAATGTGTACAGTACTTGGTTTAGTTTATTGGTTTAGTTCATCTACAAATACTACAGATTAATATACACATAATTAATAAAAGATGGGATGGAGAGATGCACAAAAAAAATCCTCAGAGGGGCTGAATCTGGGCACCCTCCAATGCATACTTCAATTAAAATAGAAATAAACTGAAATACTGAAAAGAAAAAGATCAGAGGAGCCAAAACTAAAATTGCACACAATATCAAATCAAAAGAATAAATACGAAAGGTGAAATAATATGAGTTACATGGGTTGTTTACAAAAACATAGCCATACTCTACTGCTGTTCATACTTTTCATCCTGCATATACACTTATTCTCAATACTCTTGTTACCACACTGCACATAGCTGTACTACATATACATATATCTGTCGATATGGTTCATTCAGTATATCCATATTTATTATTTTTCTTATTATATATTCTGTTAATACACTGCACATATCTATATTATTCTTACTACTAGTATAATGTCACTGCTACTACATTGCACATATCTCTACATGTTGTTCATACATTGTTCGTATTACATAACCATATTTATTCAGCTCTATAACACCACTTTATTTCTTGTCCTTTCTATGCACCACCTGTCTATACTTTGCATATCACATTGCACTTTTCTGCTTTTTTTTGCACTTCTGGTTGGACGCAAACAGCATTTCGTTGTCTTTGTATTTGTACTCTGCACAGTGACAATAAAGTTAAATCTAATTCAATCTATAAAAAAAACATTGCACAGCCAACAACAAACCTCTAACAGCTTTGAAAAATCCGATTGCACGGCTTCCCAGATCCCTGAACCGCTGTAATACTTTGATACTAACACTTTACGTATACGTTATAGCCGCTTTCCACCTTTCCACCACTGGATTTAAATACTAGAACGTGGACTCACCGTCGGGATGCTCTATGGACTTCAGGTAGAGCTCTTTATATCTCTCAAAGCTGGGGATGTGAGCCTCCTTCTTCAACTCCTCGGACCCGTGGAAGACGTCTTCCTTCGGCGCTTTGTCGGGAATCATCTCTGAAACGGCAGAGCGCGCTTCCAGCCTACTTTAGTTGATTAGAGATCGATATATCGACCGCACGCACAGACGCTTTCACAGATGATCGATATCGGCACTGCTGGGCGGACGAACAGGCTGCAGGTTGCACAAAAGAGCTGCACAATGATGCAATGCAGTTGCAGCCCTACGTTCATTCACACTTCCTTGTTTTGCAGGATGTATTTTTTGTTGTTGTTGTTGTTGTTTGAACTTTTAAGTGCAAAAGCCGCGTTTGAACCCGACACGTGCAGCTGCAGTTGTAATGTGAAGCCCGGGTCAGTTTTGGTGCAGTTCCGGGTGGATGTCTCCACGCTCCTGATGGTGTGAAGTCCTGCACACTCGGACACGGCTGAGTGGGTGTCCAGCTAAGCTAACAGGCTAAGCTAGCTCACTAACTAGAACGATCGTTCGCGCCGAAACGAGGCCCTTCCGTTTTGTTGTAAAGACTTAATGTCTTTTTTAATTATCAAATTTAAAGCTTCCTTTCAGTCAGCAGAGCAGAGTGCGTCTCATGCTGTCCGAGAGGCTGCGGGTGAACAGCAGGGACAGTCGACTGCTACTTCTTCCTTTCCTTTTTTTTCTTCCTCCATTCCTCTCTGACAAGGAGAGAGAGGAGCGCTGAACCCTGACCAGCAGCCAATCAGAGATCGCGGTGCCTTCACGGACTCCTCGAAAGCTTCGAATTCACGCAACTAACAGCGCTAAATGTTACGCTTCGTTGCGTTCAGGTAGTTACGGTTATAGTAAATGCTTAATAGTAAAAAATAAATAAATACGATAAAAGTGTTTCCTTTATGGTGAAAGAAAACCTCACTTGTTACCTCACTCACCTGTCCCATGAGATTTGTATGTATGTATGTATGTATGTATGTATGTATGTATGTATATATATATGTATAGAGAGAGAGAGAGAGAGAGAGAGAGAGAGAGAGAGAGAGAGAGAGAGAGAGAGAGAGAAAAAATGAAAGCTCAGATGGGCCAATTAGGAACCTTTTCCTTATGAGACCACTAAGGTCTATATAAAAGAGACTTCAGATACAGTATTAGGGGACCACTAAGGTCTATATAAAAGAGACTTCAGATACAGTATTAGGGGACCACTAAGGTCTATATAAAAGAGACTTCAGATACAGTATTAGGGGACCACTAAGGTCTATATAAAAGAGACTTCAGATACAGTATTAGGGGACCACTAAGGTCTATATAAAAGAGACTTCAGATACAGTATTAGGGGACCACTAAGGTCTATATAAAAGAGACTTCAGATACAGTATTAGGGGACCACTAAGGTCTATATAAAAGAGACTTCAGATACAGTATTAGGGGACCACTAAGGTCTATATAAAAGAGACTTCAGATACAGTATTAGGGGACCACTAAGGTACAGTAAGAAAAACAACATGCAGACACACTTTGTATTCTTTTATTTGAACAATAATAAAAGGCACAAGACAGACGTCTCTCTGCTTTTTTGTTCCACGGCTGCAGCTTTTTTTCTTTTTGCCATGTGCCATTTGTAGAAACTACAGATCCCTAAATAAGCACAGCGTGGCTGTCTAAATCTCCACATTAGTCATATGAAACAGAAAGTCCCTCAGGTCTGTAGGACATGTACTGCCCAATGGTTCTCTTAATCTCATATTCTGCGCACCGCTTGCTATGCCATAGGTAGTACTTACAATTCAACTTACAATTCATAAAAATAATCATTTTAAACTAAGTGATTAATGCCTAGAGACTACTATAAACAATATAACTTATCCAGGACAGCCTGGGTCCATTTTGGAAATGTAATAACAGAACATGACATTGAATCATTCACAGCACAGGCAGCAAATCATACAAAATTAAAAACGGTATCAAAAATAATCTCTTAAATATAACATAATGCAGGGACAAGAAACCCAAAAAAGGAATGTCAGATGTAGATATATGTGCCATCGCGGTTCGCTAATAATCAGGGCGACACGGAATCAGATTTGAAACAAATTAAAGTCAAACTTAGGTTACACTTACATTGCTACGTTTTGGATTTTTAAGCAGAGTTTTGAGCCAAAAAAGGCTGTCGAGACGGCAACACAACCCCGCAGATTACCAACCAAAACGGGTCAGAAGTGTTTCCAAACGTCTCCGGTTTAGGGGCTCGGAAACACCAGAGCAGGGGGAATGAGAGGGGGAAACGCCAGAGCAGGGGGAATGAGAGGGGGAAACGCCAGAGCAGGGGGAATGAGAGGGGGAAACACCAGAGCAGGGGGAATGAGAGGGGGAAACTTAGCAAAAGATATTATTTTTTAAACCAAAACCTAGCAATGTAAATGTAGCCTCAGGGTGGTAACACACCTCGACCCCTAAGCAGACAAACAGACCCCTAAACTCCGTTTGGGTCTGCTAATAATGTACCAACCTGACATACGGTGGACTTTATGTCCACCAATAAAAGGTACAATTCACTTCTTTTACTCGCCTTTGCTCCGAGTCACATTTCAAGTCCCTTTTAGGGCAATAAAACAATGAACCGTATCACTAAAACACTAATAGCAAGGGGACTAATGTGAATTATTTTATACATTAGTTTTAATAAAACTGGATTTTTGCAGTTAACCCTTTAAAAATCCCCTATTACAGAGGGCCGTGCAGTTAATCTAATTTTGGTCGCAATTTGGATTTCAGCTCCTAACGATCAATGTTCGACAACAATGTAAAACGATTATTTTGCACATTACGTTTTGCAAGTAAACTCTTACTTTGTCTCGTGTGACGGGGAATTGAGAAAGTTCAAACAGGAAAAGTATGAAGGGAAACTTCACAGTGCAAGGTGTTTTCAATGTTGATGCATTTAACTGGTTTTTAAGTTCAATAAAAGCAACATCTTTCCCAAAATCAACGAGTAATCGTGTTAAATCCTACATTATACACTGAACTGAGCGACTACGTATCGTCAGCTTTCACTTTGGGAAAGATGTTGCTTTTATTGAACTTAAAAAAAGCGACACACATCTCACAGGACAGGTTCTTCACCTGGACACACACACACACACACACACACACACACACACACACACACACACACACACACACACACACACAGGACAGGTTCTTCACCTGGAGACAGACAGACACACACACACATCTCACAGGACAGGTTCTTCACCTGGAGACAGACACACACACACACACACACACACACACACACACACACACACACACACACACACACACACACACACACACACACACACACACACACACACACACACACACACACACACATCTCACAGGACAGGTTCCTTACCTGGAGACAGACACACAGACACAGACACAGACACACACACACACACACACACACACACACAGGACAGGTTCTTCACTTGGAGACAGACACACACACGCACACATCTCACGGGACAGGTTCCTTACCTGGAGACAGACACACACACACACACACACACACACACACACACACACACACACACACACACACACACACACACACACACACACACACACACACACACACACACACACACACATCTCACGGGACAGGTTCTTCACCTGGAGACAGACAGACAGACAGACAGACACACACACACACACACACACACGGGACAGGTTCTTCACCTGACAGACAGACAGACACACACACACACACACACACACACACACACACACACACACAGGACAGGTTCTTCACCTGGAGACAGACACACACATACACACACACACACACACGGGACAGGTTCTTCACCTGGACACACACACACACACACACACACAGGACAGGTTCTTCACCTGGAGACAGACACACACACACACACACACACACAGGACAGGTTCTTCACCTGGACACACACACACACACACACACAGGACAGGTTCTTCACCTGGAGACAGACACACACACACACACACACGGGACAGGTTCTTCACCTGGAGACAGACACACACACCTGATGGGACAGGTTCTTCACCTGGACACACACACACACACACACACACACACACACACACACACACACACACACACACACACACACACACACACACACACACACACACACACACACACACACACACACACACACACACACACACACACACACACACAAAATGATTATGAATCATATTATTCTATATCTGTGTCCCAACCGGCAGCGGCAGATTCACGCCCACCGAGAGAACAACACGTCATAATTTAAGTTTCCAAAAGAGATTTAAAAGGATTTAAAGAAAAACCAACATCAACGTTTCAGCTTTTAACGCCAAATTATCTCCCTACACTCCGCTCTAGAAAAAACTACGGGCGTCACCATTTATGAAAATACCTTAAACGGGTCCATTTAAGAAGAGGTGTTAAAGATGTGTCCTTAGACCTCAAAGGGTTAAACAAATCAACAGTGAAAAACACATTCAACTTTTTAATTTCCCCTTCAGAACACGAGACAAAATACGAGTTTACTTGCAAACTGTAATGTGCAAATGTATGTTTTTTTTTCTCGATTCATTTGTTTTTGTGTATCGTTAGGAGCCTAAAATTTAAAAAAAAATCGCGATCAGAATTCGGTTATGTAACTGTGTGTCCCAACTTGAAATGGTCTCTCACCAAACTCCTTCAAGAACCACGGAGGTCTAGTTCAGGCCCGCTTCAGTGCATATTTTCCAGTTAATTACACGGTGAATAAAAACGTACAGACAGAAACAGTCAAAAATAAAAAGTGCGACAGTGACGACGACGATAAAGCATAACCTTCACAAGTGATAGATTTCACTTTGGTAGTTTGTTTGTAGCCCAGGCTTCAAACGCTCATAATTACACGTTAAAAATCTAATCTTTGAAGTATCCGTCATGCCAATGATGTGCATGGAAACTTAGGCTACGTTCAGACTGCAGGCAAATGTGGCCCAAATCTGATTTATTTCTTTTTGGGAGGGGTCAAGTGACCAGGTCAGACTTCTTCAGAAGTAGTGTGAACACTCAAATCAGATTTACACCACTTCCATATGTGCTCCTGAATCCGACCCAGGTCTGATTTTTTTCAATACGGCTGCAGTGTGAACAACCGAGGTGGATTTGATGCGACTTTTACGTCAATCTGCATCGACATTTGTCATATTTATGCCCCGGTGAGAGTTAGCCCGAGACACAGACAGTCACATTAAAAACTTGACTAGGTCTACAACCTGGAGAACAGTGATGGAGCAAGTCAATGGAGGGAGAGGGAGGTGTTAGACCTCATTAGTGTATGGGGAGATACTTCAATTCAATCAAAACTAGGAGGATCATACGGTAACCATCTCCTCCTCAGCACCTGCTCATTAATGTTACGGCTGCCATTACACAAACATTTTGAAATAAAAGCCAAAATGCTGACTTCCTCCATAACCTCCCATATTTTAGTGCGACAGCGCGCTGCGTCTGATGTCATTGTTGTTGGTCTTTTGTGCATGCGGGTCAGTTCGAAACCGCACAACAGTTCACACTGGAATCTGATATAGGCCACATTTTAAAAAGGTCATGGAAACAGACAAACAGAAAATCGGATCTGAGCAAAAAAATCTGAATCAAGCATTAAGACTTGCTGTGTGAACGTAGCCTTAAGTCATTGACAATATCAGACTTGAGTGAAATACAACTGAACATAGTGGAGAAGGGTCTTCCCTGTTGTACCGCGGAGAATGTGTGCATGCCATCAGGAATGGACAGAGACAGATGTTCAGGGCCGAGGTTGGACAGACACACATCCACAGTCGGGTCAAATGGTGATGCAGTGCTGTCGCAGTTTGGCCACGAGGAACTCGTGGGTTAAATTATGTCTCGTGATTATTCCGACAATCTGGAAAAAAAAAAAAGATGGCAGATAATAAACAAGAGTTTTTATTTGGGGTTTCTCTCGTGTGTCGTGATCAAAACATTGACCTTAAAAACCTTAGCATCATTCAAGGGTAACGTGGGTTTTCTGCCCCATGTTTTTCAAATTTTGTCCAGTATTAAGCAAGACCGCCCCTGTCGGCAGCGGCGAAACAAGCCACAATGTAAGTTGAATGTAAGTATTCAATTTATGTTGCTGACAGGCTCAAAATATAACAAGTGTCTGACCACATTATGGAAAGGATCCCTACAGAGATAGACCTTTTGTTTTTTATGACTGTTTACATACCTGCAAACGCAGAAGGGCTGAAAAAGGTGACACATCACCCATCACACATTACTCCCCCAGGTCGAGAAGAAAAAAAAGATACTTCTTATATATGATAGTTCATCTAAAAAATAAAAAAGGAGCCCAAAACGACAGTCAGCTTGTTTATTGCTAAGGCCACAGGGTCAAAATGTAAATGATTTATAAAAAAATGTAAGGAAAAGGGTATTTTACAACAACTTTGAATGCAGCACGAGGCTGGTGAGGCGAATTTTAGCAACATCTGTGTTGTTTTTCAGACAACGGCAGCTACAGGCTGTTGTTGGAGTCCTCTCCAGTGAAATACAGACACACTTTTACACCGTTTAGCTCTCAGCATTTTAACTGTGTCAAATACAGCTGCTAGCTAACGGTAGGCTAACGTTAGCTGCTGTCATACCTATGACCTGCTGTTGAGTGTGGCGTTACCGTAACTAGTGTCCCGTGCGGCGATGTTTCAGTTCCCTCTAATGTCCATTTTCGGAGCATCAGAGAGAAGCGGAGGCATTTACCGTATTTTCTGGACTATAAGTCGCATTTATTTAGATTTTTTTTTTCTCATCTGTCAACTACACACAGATCAACAGGCTGAATACGGTAGGTGTCCGGTATGTTAACGTAACACATTAACAGTTACTGAACTACACAATAGCACACAGAACAACTAGCTAGCAGGGCGTGGAGCATGGAGGTATTAAAAGGCGTGGAGACGAAGCTGCACCGTGAACGAGCCCCTCCAGACTCCTTCCTCCACCTCTGGCCATCTTGCTTTCAGCCCGCGATTAGCCGATTAGCTTTCTTTGTTTTCTTCATTGCAGTAAGAGTCACCTTTTCGCCAGTCTCCCTCACAAGTTTCTCCCTCATTTCAAACTCTCTTTCTGCTGCTCGATTACCGTTTTCGGGGCTGCATATTTTACTACCTGCAGTTTGTGTCTTTTCTTTCTCTGTTGTCTTGAGGAGGAGCATATAGTTGTCAGACTAGAAGACTGTAGAAGGTAATGTTTTCAGTATGAATTAACATGTAAAAACAGGTTAAATTATATATATTTTGATATATAAGTCGCACCTGACTATAAGTCGCAGGACCAGCCAAAGTAGGAAAAAAAGTGTGACATATAGTCTGGAAAATACGTTAAGTGGCACCTAAATAAGGCACTGAAATCCGGGTTGCTATTCGGTCCGGTAGATAACAGACAACAGTCGTTAAGGCACCGGGTCTGGGATGACATTTTCCCATTCAAAACGGCGATTTTTGCCGAAAAGCGACTAGTTTGCAGGTATGTGTTTAAAAGCCCTTCTAGGTACTGGCAGTGGAAACTAGCAAGAGCTATGAATGCTATAATGCTGTGAGTTGGAGAGTTGTTGCACAAATGTCTATGTCGTAGCATCTGGCTCCAATTTTAAGTAAATATGAAGAAAGAAAATGAAAAGATGAATTGGTGAAAACTACAAATTATTTCTTCAATTTACGGCTTTGTTCTAACGCCGCTCCCTCTCTTCAGTCACTCTCTGGCTCGCTCCACCACATACCGAGCCTCCGGGCCCTTTTTGTTAGAGAATAAGATCCTTTTTGTTTAACATTAAACTTCCCCAACTCGCTGTCGCCAAACCCACCAGACTCCATGTAAATAAACATTTTATCATCATAAAATACACTTTGTTCAAAGTCAACAGAAACAAAATTAAACGATAACACTTCACTTGAAGGTATCTACATAACATGACACTGTTATGAACACATGAACCCTAACCATAACTTGTCATGACAAAAACCGAATGGCACTTAATGAAATTATTATCAAAAGCCGTCTTGGTTCATCTTTCCACTGTTCCAACAATCACCACTCTGGTTTGGTTGAAATTAACCCTTAATTCACCCATTTACATGTGGAGATATGCTGGCTCTATACACGCTAAAAGTCCTGATTATTTACATGGAGTCTGGTGGAAATATGCTGGCTCTATACACGCTAAAAGTCCTGATTATTTACATGGAGTCTGGTGGAGATATGCTGGCTCTATACACACTAAAAGTCCTGATTATTTACATGGAGTTTGGTGGAGTTTTGTGATGGTGATTTTGGGACTGTTTCATGTTAAACTAAAAGGATCTTACTCTTTAACTAAAAGGTCTATCTCTGAAGGGATCCTTTCCATAATGTTGTCAGACACTTAGATTAATAATCTGAGTCTGTCAGCAGCAAAAACTTCAAATTTAATGGACACAAACTGACCGTGAACATTTCCACCCCCAGGGGTACATTGCAGCCAGGTTCACGGCTGCCAGTTACAGCGTTCTCGCTCAACACTGGACCAATTTCAAAGATTTTTGTTCACATGAGGCATTTAGACACCAATGCATGGTAAAATAGGTTTAAAAAAGTAACATGAAATTGCACTTTAAAAGAACATACTGGAGGATCTAAAACACAAACTCTTTTGGATGACTACTTACTTCTCCGACAGCGTTAACAACCGGTAAGTGTCTCAGGCCCATGGTCCTGAACAGGTTGAACACCTGGGAGATGTGTGTGTTGGGCGACACTGTGTAGGGACACGGGTTCATGTAGGGGGTGACATCCTGGAAAACACACAGGGAATGTCACTGTTACACTTACTCAGAATCTGCGTTTACATATGAAAAGAAATCTTCATAAAATTGAAATTTTTTCGGTTTCTTTTGCACTACGAAAAGTACTTTTCTAAGTCAGTAGTTGAGTCAGGTCGTACCACTATCATGCGGGGGTTGAGCAGGGCCAGGTCCAAGTCATGGATGTCCGGGTAACGTGGGTAATCTTCAGTCATCTCTTCATAGGACAACCGGGGCTGAGCGGCACTCTGGGTGAGTAGAAAACATTGGTCACAAAAATGACTACAATATACCGTGTGTGTGTGTGTTTATGTGTTTGTGTGTGTGTTTATATATGTGTGTGTGTGTGTGTGTGTGTGTGTGTGTGTGTGTGTGTGTGTGTGTGTGTTTATGTGTGTGTTTATATATGTGTGTGTGTGTGTGTTGTGTGTGTGTGTTGTGTGTGGTGTGTGTGTGTGTGTGTGAGAAAAGGTATGCACGTGTTTGTGTGTGCATGTGTGTGTGTTTGTGTGTTTATATGTGTTTGTGTGTGCTTGTGTGTGTGTGTTTATATGTGCGTGTGTGTTTATGTTTATGTGTGTGTGTGTGTGTGTGTGTGCGTGTGTGTGTGTGTGTGTGTGTGTGCGTGCGTGTACGCACGTGTGTGTGTGTGCGTGTGTGTGTGTGTCAAACATATATGGCTTGTTTATAATGTCATGTCACTCTTATGTAGATAGTTTCAAGTAAAGTGTAACCAATTAAAATATCAAAAGCCGTCTTGGTTCATCTTTCCATTGTTCCAACAATCACCACTCTTGTTTGGTTGAAATAAACCCTTAATTCACCCATTTACATGTGGAAATATGCTGGCTCTATACACGCTAAAAGTCCTGATTATTTACATGGAGTCTGGTGGAGATATGCTGGCTCTATACACACTAAAAGTCCTGATTATTTACATGGAGTCTGGTGGAGATATGCTGGCTCTATACACACTAAAAGTCCTGATTATTTACATGGGGTCTGGTGGAGATATGCTGGCTCTATACACGCTAAAAGTCCTGATTATTTACATGGAGTCTGGTGGAGATATGCTGGCTCTATACACGCTAAAAGTCCTGATTATTTACATGGAGTCTGGTGGAAATATTATTTACATGGCTGCTATACACGCTAAAAAGTCCTGATTATTTACATGGGGTCTGGTGGAAATATGCTGGCTCTATACACGCTAAAAGTCCTGATTATTTACATGGGGTCTGGTGGAGATATGCTGGCTGTATACACGCTAAAAGTCCTGATTATTTACATGAAGTCTGGTGGGTTTGGTGATGATTGTTTGTGTGTGTGTGTGTGTGTGTGTGTGTGTGTGTGTGTGTGTGTGTGTGTGTGTGTGTGTGTGTGTGTGTGTGTGTGTGTGTCTGACCGACTGGTTCTCAGCGTAGCAGACCCCTCTGATGAGCAGGTTGACCAGCTGCGAGCGCAGGATGAGGCCGTGGAAGGTGAGTGGTCTGAAGCGCTCCTCCATGGTCCACTCCTCGCTGGGGGACTGGTCCGGGTACAGGTTCGGGTACGGAGCGTACCTGCAGGTCCACAGCAGCAACACAACAGTTACAGGACGGCTAGTCTCACATAGGACGACAACCCCCTTACCTTTGATATAATCACAACGTACCACGGCCTGAAGGGAGCTATTGCCTTTATAAAACGGGCATCAAGTATGGCAATATGAAAGTTATAGTCAAATGCCAATTTTTCTATTTTTCTTTTTTTTAATTCTTTATTTTAAATCAGCAAAATAGAATTAAAGTATACAAGTAGTAATAGTATCTGTTCATTTGCTGTTTTTTTTAAACAGAACATATCCATACTTTGAGCAATTAGGGAGAGAAAAAAAACAACAACTTGTGCATTACAAAATATACAAATAACTACATTGTTTGGGATATAAAAGAGACGAGAGAAAAAAAAATAAATAAATAAAAAGCACAGGATCATTAATTCAGCACCTCTACAAAGTCTGATCTTAAGGGCTTTACATATTTGGCCCATTTGGACCACAGACTAATACATTTACTTTTCTTTAGACGAATGGAAAAGGTAATTGCTTCCATTACATATATCACATTTACGATATCTATCCATTCAGAAACTGTGGGAGGGTCGGGATGCGGCCAACGTCTTATAAATGCTTTTTTGCAGGCAGATGTAAGAATGGCATATAAATACTTGTCAGTTCTGGCCAAGAACTCACAATTCCCCAAAAAAAGAGAGGAAAACTGCAAAAGTACTTTATTGTTGAGTATAGTATTTAAGATCTTGTGAAATTCCACCCAAAATGGTTTGATCTTTGGGCATTCCCAAAACACATGGCAGTGATCAGCCTCCCGAGCATTTAGCACCACCTGGGTCAAAGTGTGCTTTTTGCTTTGGTGTTATAAAAAAACGAATAAGACATTTCCAATTAAACTCGCGCCATGAAAGTTTGTACATTTCCATTGAAACTCACATATAGTCCAATGCCAATTTAAATAGATTTTTATTAATAAATAATGACGTTCACAATAAAATAGGCCCTCCTGGTTGCACGCACATACCGAAGCAGTTGCAGCACAGGTAACGCTAGCCTACACTAGCACAGACTTTTAGGACAGAATTTCTTTTGCTTGGTGGCCGGGTTGGCTCAGTTGGTAGAGCAGGTGCACATATATTTAGAGGTTCATGCCTTGACGCAGAGGTCCAGGGTTCGACTCCGACCTGTGACGATTTCCTGCATGTCTTCCCCCCCCTCTCTCCCCTTTCCCACCTAGCTGTCCATTAAAAGGCAGAAAAGCCCAGAATTTCTTTTGCTTAACCCTTAAAAAAGGCACACAACGACACAAACAACTAACCGATGGAGGCAGCAGCAGAGCAGCAACTCTCGTGTTCTGCCAGGTAAAAGCAGCGAAAATATTCTAAATATAACGACTTGGGCTGTCAATCGATTAAAAAATTTAATCAAATTAATTACATACTCTGATTAATTAATCGAAATGAATCGCATACATAATTAACGGTGCCTGAAACGATACTTTTTAAGAAATTAAAAAAAGAAAAAAAGGGTACTAAACAACAGTCTGCGACATTAATGAACAGCTGGTTTATTACTAAGGCCATATGGTCAAAATTAAATGATTTGATAATGATCTATAACAATAACTTATTTCACTAGTAAATTGCTGTTGAACGATGAAAACAACCACCAGATGGGAAAAGGACATTTACAATAACTTCAAATGCACCACGAGGCTGTAGTTTACCAGTTTCCTTGAACGCACCGTCCGTGTTGTTTTTCCGACCGACGGCAGCTGCAGATTGTTAGCCTAGAAATCTAGACGCAGCCTAGTGGCAGCTGGCTGGTCAGGCTAGCAGACGGTTACATACCGGCGTTGAATCCTCTACAGTAAAACACAGTCAAACTTTACACCGTTTAGCGTTAGCTGTCAGCATTTTAACAGTGTTTAATCTAGAGATGTTCCGATACCGATACCAGTATCAGCTCCGATACTGCCTAAAACGCTGGTATCGGGAAGTACTGGAGTTTATGCACCGATCCGATACCACGTAATAAAGCCCTAAAGAAAATCTACGTTAAAGTAGATTATTTATGTTCTTTTTCCGTTATAACTGACTGTCAAACTGGAGAATAAAAGAAAGTTGTACGACATTCATTGTTTGTGTTTGTTCATGTTTCACAAAGAGTTTAACCTGAGCCAGACAAACAACAAAGATAGAAATCATATCACATCCATACAGGGATAGTAGTATACAGTTGTTAAAACATAATAAAATATATGATACACTGGTATCGGATCGGTACTCGGTATCGGCCGATACGCAAGTTCAAGTATCGGAATCGGGAAGCAAAAAAGTGGTATTGGACCATCTCTAGTTTAATCCAGCTACTAGCTAGCGGTAGGCTCACGTTAGCTGCTGTCGAGTATAGTGTTAACTAGCGTCCCATGCAGCGGTGTTTGTGTTGCCTGTATCGTCCGTTTCAGAGCATCAGAGAGAAGAGCAGACATATCAGGGCACCAGATTTCGGTAGCCAGGGTTGGCAGGAAGAAGTAACGAGTAGCTAAATGCTCCAATCAATGATCCAGGCAGCACCTTCTCGTCTCCTTCCTTCACCTTACACTCAAATGGTGGCTAGAACTAACCTGACTCCGCCAGATGGATCGCTTCGCATTTGCTCGGCATATCTATCTGGGAACTTTCCGTTGGAGAACTTTTGGGAAGGGGCGGAAATCCTGGTTAGCTGATTGGATGAACCATCTGTCTATCACCTATGTTGGTGATAGACGGGCCAAATCAACCAATCAGATCCACGAAGCGTATGAAAATACAACCACAAGCCCGCCCCTGCTGCTGCAGGCAAAGCATAGTTCGTCAGCTCAGCATGCAAGCAACATGTCGGTAAAGGAAATTTGCCGTTTGTGTAACGAGAATTTAGAAATAAAAGACACCATTTCAGGTTCCCGGACCATATTCCAAAAGAAGGATCCAAGAGAAAGAAAGCATTAGCGAGCGGCTAACAGAATTAGGACTACCGCTGTCTGGAAATACTGGTTAGCTGATTGGATAAACCATCTGTCTATCACCACCTAACCCACCTCAAAACCAACACTGATTGGTCGGTCGTTTGGCTATCAGCTCCAAATTTTCTCTACCTCAAGATGCCAGACTGATCTGCGAGTGGAAAACTGGAGCTCAGCCAGATCAGGACGATCTCACGAGGCCAGGCTAGAACGGCTCCGGGTCAAACGTCAATACTGAATGGATTAATCTGCGTTATTTTATTTAACGCGTTATTTTTTTCTCAGATTAATTAATCAAAATTAACGCGTTATTTTGACAGCCCTAACAACGACCACTAAAAGGTTTCTATTCCGATTTTAAACCAGCTCTGTGTCCTGGCAACGTGTGCAGAAGAACAGCTTCCTACCGTGGCACCAGCTATCAGTTTGTTAGTCTCACAGGTTTTTTTTTTGTCAGACACGGAGCTGTACTTATTGTGCAAAGGCATTAGAATGATAGCCGTTGTATATGGTTAATATATCACATTGCTTGATTTGAGCCCCCCGTTTTATAATGCCTTTATTTCTCTGTTTAAATCATCCATAATATAATGACGGTACAATAATCTAAAATGCAAAGTCACTTTGAATTTAAATATGATCTTGTGTACGGTACTATATACTAGTGTTACTGTGTGTGTCTCTGTCTGTCTGTGTGTGTGTGTCTGTCTGTGCGCGTCTGTCTGTCTGTCTGTGTGTGTGTGTGTCTGTGTGTGTGCCTGTCTGTGCGCGCGTGTGTGTCTGTCTGTCTGTCTGTCTGTCTGTCTGTGTGTGTCTGCCTGTCTGTCTGTCGGTGTGTGTGTGTGTCTGTCTCTGTGTGTGTGTGTGTGTGTGTGTGTGTCTGTGTGTGTGTGTGTGTGTGTGTGTGTGTGTGTGTGTGTGTGTGTGTCTGTGTCTCTGTCTCTGTGTGTGTGTGTGTGTGTGTGTGTGTGTGTCTCTGTGTGTGTGTGTGTGTGTGTGTGTGTGTGTGTGTGTGTGTGTGTGTGTGTGTGTGTGTGTGTGTGTCTGTCTGTCTCTGTGTGTGTGTGTGTGTGTGTGTGTGTGTGTGTGTGTGTGTGTGTGTGTGTGTGTGTGTGTGTGTGTGTGTGTGTGTGTGTGTGTGTGTGTGTCCTACCTCCTCTCTAACATCTGCTGCAGCAGGTCCTCTCCCTCCTCTGCGGGCTCCACTGCGGCGTTCTGTTCGTCACAAACGTTACGCAGCTCGCTGGACGGGTACGACTTCATGGACTGGCAGCGCCGCCGCTGTTCCCCCGCACGGGACACAACGCTGGATTTCTACATGCGACAGTGAAGGGTACATTTATAAATCAGTGTCCTGTGATCGGGTATTTTATCACTACGTTCGGTAGACTCTGTGCGATTTGGGGATGAAGTTGCAGCTAGGGCTGCCACCTCTTAGTCGATTAGTCGACAAATCGGTCGTTTTGGTCTTAGTCGACTAAGATTTCTTTAGTCGATTAGTCATTTTTTATGCTTATTCATGCTTAATTACTCATTTCCAAGAAACTTCTGAGCACATTTATGGTAAACTAGGGCTGGGCAATATGGAGAAAATCAGATATCACGATATTCTTGACCAAATACCTCGATCATTGCAGCGATATTCTAGGGTTGACAATTGGTGCTTTAACAAAATATCTTCACACATGAATTTTAGATAAATAATCATCAGTAATGTGGACAGCATGTCTAAATGGGGTAAAGGCAAATAATAGAACAGCTATTACAGTCTGGTAGGTTCAGAAAAGTACATCACTTTACTGTAATGCAGCCTTTAAAACCAGTAAAAGACACTTATGTCATATCACGATATTACGATATCCAAAATCTAAGACAATATCCAGTCTCATATCACGATATCGATATAATATCGATATATTGCCCAGCCCTATGGTAAACACAAGATTTAAAGTGGTGCTTTTGCAGGATTAATTGTGGAGAAACTCAGTTTTACAGATGGTTAATTAACTACATTTATATTGTGCTTTTCTAGTCTTAACCACCTCTCAAAGCTCACAGCTCTGTCGATTAAATCAACTAATCGGTTACTCGACAAAATCCTATAAGTGTTAGTCGACTAAGAATTTCTTTAGTCGAGGACAGGCCTAGTTGCAGCATTGTTGCATTTTTCATTTCATTCACACCGCACTCATGTCAAACGCACCAAAAACGGTGGAAACGGTCGCGTGTTTATTGGACAGAATATCGGAGTCAAAACTTGCCTATACTTAAAGGAACACGCCGACTTATTGGGACTTTGTCTTATTCACCGTAACCCCCAGAGTAAGACAAGTTGATACATACCCTTCTCATCTCCGTGCGTGCTGTAACGCTGTCTGACGGCTCCAGCATTAGCTTAGCCTAGCACAGATCCTGCAGGTAACTGGTTCCAACTAGCCTACTGCTCCCAATTGTGACCAAAGACACAAAATAACACCAACATGTTCCTATTTACATGTTGTGATTTGTAGAGTCACAGCGTGTACAAAAAACAACGTAACATGAGACACAGCCGTCTTCTAACAGTAAACAAACCGGGAACTATATTCTCAGACAGGCTTGCTGCGAGCATATCACTCCGCCCAAGTACTATATTCTTCCGCCTGATAATATAGTTCCTGTTTACAGTTAGAAGATGGCTGTGTCTCATGTTACATTGTTATTGGTACATGCTGTGACTCTATAAATCACAACATGTAAATAGGAACATGTTGGCGTTATTTTGTCACTTATTGGGAGCGGTAGGATTACTGGAACCATTCACCTGCAGGATCTGTGCTGGCCTGATGCCGCTGGAGCCGTCAGACAGCCTTACAGCACGCACGGAGATGAGAAGGGTATGTATGGACTAGTCTAACTCTGGGGGTTACGGTGAATAAGCTAAAGTCCCAATAAGTCGGCGTGTTCCTTTAAATAATGGAGCAGAACCAGATTTATAACGTCTCTAGTTTTTGGGTTCTGCTTCAGGCGGCGAACAAAGCTGACAGACAGCAAAGAGAAGGAGAGAGATGATGATGATGTCACATAGGAAGTTGCCACTAGGGTTGCAAGATATTGACAAAATGTAATATTACGATATTGAGCATGAATATAGATACTGATATACAGATATTTGGATTCACAAAGGGGAAGGTGAAGGTGAAGGAAGGAAGGAAGGAAGGTAGGTAGGTAGGTAGGTAGTACAGTATACCCACTACAATACATTAGACTACACCACTAGGTGGCAGCATCAGAATCAGATTTTATTGCCAAGTATGTTTTTTAACACATACAAGGAATTTGTTTTGGTGTTGTTGGTGCACATCACACATTCTCTAAATGGAATATTAAACAATATAAGTATAGGTATAAACAATATAAGTATATGTACACAGTATCATTAGTTAGAGGTTTCAAATCCACAAGGTGGTTCCTGAAATGTCCTTTTTTTTTTACACTCAACCCCTTTCTCTCTTTATCCGGCTCCCTCTGGATACGAGGCCAGACTTTAACAGCTACAGTGACAATGTGAACCGGCACAGGACGTACCTTGAAGTGGATGTTGTTGCTGACCAGGATGTTGCCCTTCATGAAGTCCCGTTCGTTCTGCCGGTTTTCAGTGACCACCGGGAAGGCGTGGTAGACGGTGGTGCGCAGGATGCTGACGAGAGACTGGACACGGGTGTGGGGGTACACATAGGTCAAGTTGGGCTCCATGATATCGCTGGCCGTTAGCCTTGATATGATGAGGGGAAAAGGGAAAAACACACAGATCACATGAACACACAGGATGGCCCCTCGGGCTGAAAATGTGGATCATGCAACATGATTTACTAAGAAAAACAGGGGGGGGGAGGGGTTCGTTTTAAGCTAGTCTGGATCAACAGGAGTACATTTCCAGGATGACGATGATCGCTGGATGTTCCTCACCTCTGTGTGTTGACGTTCTCAAACTCCTTTCACTTCAAGAAAACAACCACAAACTACACGCTGTAAATGGCAAGTTATGAAGTAAATTTGGTAGGGCTGCTCCCTCTTAGTCGATTAGTCGACTAATCGGTCGTTTTGGTCTTAGTCAACTTAGATTTCTTTAGTCCATTAGTCGCGTTTGATGCTTTTTTTTATGCCGAATGACTTATATCCAAGAAACGTACGAGCACATCTCTGGTAAACACAAGAATTAAAGTGGTGCTTTTAGCACGACTCTTTGCAGAGAAACTCAAATTAACAGATCTGTCGATTAAATCAACTAATCGATTATTCGATACAATTAAATGAGGGTTAGTTGACTAAGAATTTCTTCAATCGAGCACAGCCCTAAAATGTGGATGGTGCAATGAGGCGGGCCTGCTTGGATCTTTCTGGTAATGATTGTAAAGATTTACAAAGAATATGTTTAGGGCGTTTCCTCTCTAACTGGGAGGTTTTGGGACTGATTGGTGGGATTGCTGTGGACGAAGTCCACACAGAGATACACTGGTGAGAGCCAATGAGGTTTAACCATGTATCATCTCATTTAAATAGCTCACGTTACTGGATTGTGTCAACAGTTAACTTCATTTAATATTGTATTTGGAGTTTTCTATTGCGGGTTGCAAATCTTCCACCAAAACCAGTTCCTTCCTGAGACTATTTAGCAGAGCCACCGTGGCTGCGTCCCAAGCTTAGCGCCGTCCAAGACTATTGTGATTGGTTTAAAGAAATGCAAACAACCCAGAGGGTTTTTTTTTCTTCCTCTTATCCCAGAATGCATCTGTAGTGTAGCCAGACCTTACTGCACAGCACTGTGGAGATAGAGCTGGCGATGTAAGACTATTACAAATCTTACTTGTCCATTTCAGCCTCCGTCTCCCACTCCAGCAGTGGTACTCCTCTCAGCTCGATGTGGATGTCATAGATGCCCTTGTTGAAGAAATCTCCAGTCCACTTGGCGACCTGATAATCGACACAAAACCATTTATCACATGAACCCAACAGGAAATACATGACTGCATCACACGCACGCCTGAACTTATGAACGCATCTCTTCACTTCTGATGAAATCATTTCATATAGGCACCTGAAATCATATTAAAGCGACGGATCGTTGATTCGGTCGCTCCCATGAGGAATTCTAAGTAATGGCAACACTTTCGGCAAGTCCACATGATACGAGCCTTCTGTGATCACGCACTGAGGCAATAAATAAAGAGAGAAGTCATCTCACGTTCTCATAGACTTCTATAGAAACAGACTTTTTGGAGCCGGTGGAGTTGCCCCCTACTGGAAGTTTGATAGAATGCAGCTTTAACCCTTGTGTAGTCTTCACTTTCTGTATCTTCCGCTTATCCTCTGGGTCAAAAATGACCCGCCTTCCATAAACCCCTAAAATAAACAGACTACAAAAGTGACGCCAAATGACCACAGAGACCCAAAACAACCCCAAAGAAAGCAAAAATGACCAAAAAGAGACACAACAGGACTACAAAAAGACAAAATGCCACTAAGAGACACTAAATGTATGAGGTAATTGCTTTTTTAAATTGAAAAACACAACATTTTCTTGAGGAAGGACGCCTAAACCCGTCGCCACAAAGCCAGGGAAAACACTGTTAGTAAAACATATGTCTCTTTTAAATTAAAAATAAACAACACAGTGGTTGATCGTAGAAAATACTGAAATACATAGCATGACAGTGTACCATTAGCGTGATCATGATGGGCAGCCCGTATGTGATTTCATTGGTGGATTCAATGAGGATGACAGTCAGACTGATGGTCATTCTGACGACGCCTCCGAGGAAGGCGGCTGCTCCGATGAGAGCGAAGGTCCCAGAGTAGATGTCCATTCCCAGTTTCCTAACAATGGACAGACACACAGTCAGAACCAGTACCACTCCAGTCCAGTCAGTGGGAACTGAAGGCATGGTTATACCACAGACAGTGAAAGAAATGGACACAGCGACGCCATATACTTCGACGGAGATCAGTGAAGTCTCTTTCCCGGCGCTGGCTGAGTGTTACTGAGCAGCCTCCAACTGAGCTTGAAGACGTAGATGTGACGTGAGCAACGTGTCTGAAAGTGTGAAGTCTTCTGGTAGCTGTGCCGAGAGAAATCTAAATCATTCCCAATCTTACAGAGACGGAGAGTGTAGGTATATGTAAGGAGATAACATAGACACAGGCTAATTACTGATCACTAACATGCTAGTTAACATTAGTAATTAAACCTAAACAGATAATGGAAGTCCAAACTGCCTGTGAGCTTCTCCTGTACTATACGGTAATTCCTCTACTGTGTGACAGTAAGTCTCGTGGTTATGTTTTCTACACTCCCAGTGTGGTGTCTCTCTGACCATATATTAAAGGCTGTTTGACTCTCTGTGGTCTGTATGAATGAATATTTTTTTTATTATTGTGTCATTCATACAATAAAATATGCCCAGCCCACACGGGCTTACAAGACACCATTACCTAGGACACAGGTAACCACCTACCCTAAACAAATAAACCTTCATCTTTTTTGCCAAGCTTTAGAAACAAAAAGTCCCCAACTCATAAATATTAAATAAAAAAAAAAAAAAAACACTCCAATTGGTCATCATCCGTGCACCGGAACATTTCAGGATTTTGGACAGACATTTCTGTATGTGAAGAATCTTACAGATGTTTGCAGCGGCAAACTGTGAACTGACATAGTTAAAAAAAAAAAAATCAGTGGTGCACGTCCACACACCGAGACAACTTGCGGAGCCTTCGCGCTGGAAACGACAGACGTGGAGACGTCTTTTTATGGCACCTCGCACCGGGAACACCGTGGCAACCATAAACCTAGCTTTAAGCTGCGTTCCAGACACAATTTTTAGCCCGTAAGTTACGACTTCAAGTCACGACTCACGACTTGGTAGCGTTCCGGGCAAAGTCATCATCCAGATAAAACGTGATTGAGTGAAAGTCGCTTTAGTTACGTTTATTTATAGCAGATTTGTGCGTCTGATGATAAAAATAATGACATTTGGCACACCGTCAAAGCTGGCTAACTAAACGCTGTACCGTTGGCAGGGTTCAGGTTCGGCTACCTAACGTTAACGTTAGCTAGCGCTAGCTGATACTAGCGATTTCTAATCGGCGACATATTTTGGGCTTCATTTAATAAACATAACCTGTAGTAGTACTAGGGCTGTGACGGTATAGTTTTTTTCTTACCGCGGTGAAGAAGCAACGTATCACCGCGGTATGGCGGTTAACCGCAACCCCCTTAAGAGAGTAGCGTAAGTTAGAGCAAGAATAGCAGGGTGCCTTAAGTGTGTGATGTCAGTGCTCGTGTGGTCGCGCAAGGAGAGCGAGCGGTAACGGAGAGTAGTGTACGAGTGCAGCTGTGAGGAAAAGTGAGAGGAAAAAGAGATAACAAAGATGATGTAAAGGGAGTTAAACGTGAACAATAAAACGACAAGCTTCTCAAGACACGGTGGCTTTATCTGTTGTCAATACTGCCAGTAGAGTGAATAGCGTTACCCCCGAAAAAGCATCGGCTTAAACCATACAACATATGTTGCAGTCATAGACTGTATTAAAAAGATTGCAGTGTTTCCATTTCAGCTCATTGTCAGAGTCTTGCTGTCATTTAAGGCCGCGTTGCCTTTTCTCCTCTCCGTTGATCTATTCCACAGACAGTTCAGAAAGCTCTATTGTCGATAAAGTTAGAAAATAAAGTAATTATTAGCCGACAATGGCGAGTGCAGACACTTGGCAGCACAGCGGTCTAGCAGCTGAGCAGACAGAGAGGGCAACTCGGCACTCCGCTAACTTGTTGCTCTCACTACCAACATGAGCTGCTCTGTTTAGGCTACAAAACGTGCATGCAGGCTGACATTTAACCGTGCGGTTTTGTCAGGATTAATCTATAAACAAAAGGAAACTCCGCTAGCTGCTAGGCTAAAGTGCAACGGTAAACACTGCAGCGGTAATTTCCACCTCTGCCTTCCCAACTGTGTATTATATTACCGTAAACGCTAACGGTAGTAGTAGTAGTAATAATAATAATCAAATAAAAATCAATAATAAAAGGTTTTTTTTCTCTCTATAACCTCTTCAAATAGGAGCAAATACAACAAAGTACACCGAGAGATACATAAACACACTGTGACGTGCTCACGATTGTATTGCAATGATTTATTGCTCCACACGTAAAATACAACTAGCACTGCAGTTACCAAATGTAAAGTTACTTTGTGAGTCGAAATTTGCGTGTTAGTGTGGCGGAATAAATCCTTGCAATACGTCACAGTGTGTTTATGCATCTCTCAGTGTTTAGTCCCTCGCGGCAGCACTATGTTGGACATCTTACAGCCGCAACATTGGTCAACAGAAAGCGTTCGCTCCCAGGCTCACCAGGTGAAGCAAACAAATATGTTATAACTTCCGCTCAAACCGCGATGAAAACGCCCCCACCACCTACAATACAAGTGCACAACACAATAATCAATAAATAATATAAATGAGACCATAAACAACATACACTATGTGGCTCCTACACTGTCGATGAGGATAACTAAACAATGATTGTTGCTTTCATAATATTTAATATCACACGACATGTGTTCTCCTGTAACCTTCGGCAGCAAAAAGTTAAAAAAAAAAAGCGGTGGTGATGTCATCACCGCGGTAGTGGCACGTCACCGCCGGTATTGCGGTGATGCAGTTATCGTCACAGCCCTAAGTAGTACACAATCTGTATGTGTATTGTTTTGATTACAATGTGCAGAATTACTTTACGTTGCCTATTTATGTCTATTTATTTCTATATCTCACTGTTAATCACCGGCGTCTGTACAGCATCAACAACATCAAGGGGTCACCATTGTTGTTTGTGTGTGTGTGTGACGTCAAAAACTGTAACTGGGAGAACAACCATCTGGTACCAGTTCACGGGGAGTAAGTTACTGGTTTGACGGCCGTTCCAGGGCACTTTTACCGGGAGAAGGTCGTGAAAACACAAGTTACGGCTGCCTGGAACGCAGTATTAGGCTGAATCTCATTTCTCATCTTACCCCTTCCCCTTACCCCTACCCCTTCATCTTACCCCAAGCCCTTGTCCCTTGAAACCAAGTGGTAAGGGGTAGAGCTGAAAACATACCCCTATGAAATGAGACGCCACTTGGTTCCATCATCATACATACTTAGGTCTGTTTGCAATAAATATTTCTATAAATGTGTGACGAGGATGAGGTAGAACATTAGGAAAACATGGTTCTTACACTTTGAGGATGTTGGCAACCAGACGTCCAAAAGCCGCCCCACAGAGCAGCGAGGGGACAAAGAGACCACTGGGTACAGACAAACCGTAGGTCCAGCAGGCCAACAGGAAGTACAGCAGGAAGAACACGGACAGAGTCACGGGGCTGAAGGTACCTGACGGGAGGAGCAGGATCCAGGTGTTCATTAGGACCACTCCATGAATAATATACTATACACCAGTGGTTCTCAATCTTTTTGTTTTTAATAAGGTCTACCCCCACAGCTCTGTAGGATGCTCATTACTTTTAGCAATTTCAACAGTTTAATCAGACCTTTTAGCTAACTATTTCAACAGTTTAATCAGACCTTTTAGCTAACTATTTCAACAGTTTAATCAGACCTTTTAGCTAACTATTTCAACAGTTTAATCAGACCTTTTAGCTAACTACTTCAACTGTTTAATCAGACCTTTTAGCTAACTATTTCAACAATTTAATCAGACCATTTAGCTAACTATTTCAACAATTTAATCAGACCTTTTAGCTAACTAGTTCAGCTGTTTAATCAGACCATTTAGCTAACTATTTCAACAATTTAATCAGACCTTTTAGCTAACTACTTCAACAGTTTAATCAGACCTTTTAGCTAACTATTTCAACAGTTTAATCAGACCTTTTAGCTAACTATTTCAACAATTTAATCAGACCTTTTAGCTAACTATTTCAACAGTTTAATCAGACCTTTTAGCTAACTACTTCAACAGTTTAATCAGACCTTTTAGCTAACTATTTCAACAATTTAATCAGACCTTTTAGCTAACTATTTCAACAATTTAATCAGACCTTTTAGCTAACTAGTTCAGCTGTTTAATCAGACCTTTTCGCTAACTACTTCAACAGTTTAATCAGACCTTTTAGCTAACTATTTCAACAGTTTAATCAGACCTTTTAGCTAACTATTTCAACAATTTAATCAGACCTTTTAGCTAACTATTTCAACAGTTTAACCAGACCTTTTAGCTAACTACTTCAACAGTTTAATCAGACCTTTTAGCTAACTATTTCAACAGTTTAATCAGACCTTTTAGCTAACTATTTCAACAGTTTAATCAGACCTTTTAGCTAACTATTTCAACAATTTAATCAGACCTTTTAGCTAACTAGTTCAGCTGTTTAATCAGACCTTTTCGCTAACTATTTCAACCGTTTAATCAGACCTTTTAGCTAATTATTTCAACTGTTTAATCAGACCTTTTAGCTAACTATTTCAACAGTTTAATCAGACCTTTTAGCTAACTATTTCAACAGTTTAATCAGACCTTTTAGCTAACTACTTCAACAGTTTAATCAGACCTTTTAGCTAACTACTTCAACAGTTTAATCAGACCTTTTAGCTAACTATTTCAACAGTTTAATCAGACCTTTTAGCTAACTATTTCAACAATTTAATCAGACCTTTTAGCTAACTAGTTCAGCTGTTTAATCAGACCTTTTCGCTAACTATTTCAACCGTTTAATCAGACCTTTTAGCTAATTATTTCAACTGTTTAATCAGACCTATTAGCCAACTAGCTCAGCTGTTTAATCAGACCTTTTAGCTAACTAGTCCAGCCACTAATGCAATACTTTTAGCTAACTATTTAAACTGTTTATCCGTTATTTAAGCTAACTATTCATCTTTTGCTTTTAGCTAACAAGTATAACCGTTTATCCATTCATTTTAGATAAGTAATTCAACAGTTTAGTCAGATGTTTTTTTTTGATTATTTCCCCCCTTTAATAATAGGAAAGCAATGAAAGGGGGAAAGAGGGGGAAGACATGCAGGAAATTGTCCCAGGTCGGACTTGAACCCTGGACCTTCTGCGTCAAGGCATAAACCTCTGTATATGTGCGCCCGCTCTACCGACTGAGCTAACCTGGCCACTAGTCTGAGGTTCAAGCTAACCATTACAGCCGCTTACACACTACTTTCAGATAACTATTTCACCTGTCTATCCATTACTTTTATCTACTCATTTAAACTTTTTAGTCATTAATTGTAGCAAACTATATTTACCGTTTCACCATTACTTTTAGCTATTTCTACTGTTTAACCATTACTTTTAGCTAACTATTTCTATTGTTTAGCCATTACTTTTAGCTAACTATTTCCACTGTTTAGCCATTACTTTTAGCTAACTATTTCCACTGTTTAACCATTACTTTTAGCTAACTATTTCTACTGTTTAACCATTACTTTTAGCTAACTATTTCCACTGTTTAACCATTACTTTTAGGTAAGTATTTCTACCACCGTTTAACAATTACTTTTAGCTACCTATTTCTACCGTTTAACCATTACTTTTAGCTAACTATTTCTACCGTTTAACCATGAATTTTAGCTAACAACTTCTACCGTGTAACCATGACTTTTAGCTAACTATTTCTACTGTTTAACCATGACTTTTAGCTAACTATTTCTACTATTTAACCATGACTTTTAGCTATGCATTAGGAGCAGTGGACAGCCACGTAGCAGCGTCCAGGGAGAAAGTTAGGGTTCAGTGTCTTGCTAGACCCGCTCTCGCTCTGATGTTACGTATGTGTGTGTGTGTGCGTGCTAACCATCCTGGTGGAAGAGCTGATGGATGGCAGCCTCCTGCGGGTTGAAGAACAACGTGGCCATGTCATTGTAGGTCTTGTTGGTGCAGAAGAACTGGCGAATAGTTGAGTTGATGTCCTCACTGCCGGACAGCTAAAAAAACAACAACTCACATGCTGTAATCCTGTAAAAACACCCACCATGTACTGTAGCGGACTCGTGGCACTTGTGTGTCAGTACTGTAAAGATGGAGGAAAGAGCCGATCTACATACCGTGGTGTTATGGGTTGTCGGGGAGGACAGCTCACGGCATTCACCCAACAGTATGGAAGCTGCAAATATCACCACTGTTGTCACCATGGCAACCAGCAGACTCTCTAGAACTCTGGACAGAAAATGGACAGAAATCAGATTGACATTTATAAATACGTGCTTAAATTAGCACCACATTTTTGTGACTACGTTTACATGCACATACGTATACCTCCGGTGTTTATTCTTATTCTGAAAAAAAAAGACAATATTCCTACTAAGCTGTTGAAAGTAAATATTCCAATAATAATACCGTTTACATGTAGCCGATATCTTGGGGTGGGGGATACCAGTAGTCTGGCTCCCACTAGACCAAGCTCAATCTTGGTCTGGGGAGTCTGCTCCGTATTTTCTACTGCACAAGAGGCATAGTTCACATGACTCTGTACGCAATTGGATAGTCTTTCAATCAATCAGACCAACGATCAGGGTGACGTACTTTGCAAAGCCGGTCGCTACTAAGGCAGACACATCCTTCTTTTGTAGGAATTGTTCCAGGGCAAGTTTCTCTTCCGTTTTCAGAGAAAACTTGCCTTTGAAATCTTTTAAAAACAGCAGCGACAGCGGCATCAACGGGTTTGCTGCGCTTCGGTGGCCGCCATGTTGAATGTAAACAAAAAGCTGCTCGGTCGCTTCTCTATTGTCATCGTGTTAAACCCGCCAATAGCGCGCCAGGTGAATAAGCCAGTTTGTGATTGGTCCCCGCAGACTTGTAACGGAAGCAGAATAGATAAATGTACAGGTTTCCAGCATGAGCTGCAGGGAGAAATCAAATCGCCGGCAGATCGGGATGGGTTTACCCAGTCTAGTTTACATGGCTAATGAAAGTAAATATTCCACTAATACTGCCGTTTACACGTAGCCGTGCAAAACAAGACTATTTCAACGTTTTATCAGCAGTGTCGGACTTGTTGGAGCGTGCCAACACAGCCTCTCTCTTTCATTCCTTCAACCAGATTCTTGAAAAGGTCGGTGTAGCGATGGTTGTGCATATCCAAAAACCTCTTGATATCACAGTGTTTGATAATGTTTAAAAGTAGCTGCGTTTCTCCTTCTTTTATTTTTGCCGTGCATCTCTACCGCAGCCCTGCAAACGGTTGACTGGTTGGTTTGTGTACAGCAACCAAAGCAACGCACAGAGCTGACCGTAAACCGTAAACAGGCAAGAGGCCGTAAACTGTCACAAACTGCAGTAAAAACCCTGATTGAGACACAGATTCTGAGTGCGCTGTATACATGTCCAAAGAATGCTTCCAAAACCTGAATAATACCGGCATATCACACATCTTTATCAGAAAATACTATATTCGAAAAAAGGAATATCCAAACAGAATATGCTGTTTCCATGACCTGTATCTAATTCAGAATATTGTCATATTCTGAATAATAGTGTGCATGTAAACATAGTCAGTGTCTTTGTTTGATAAGCGTGATGTTTTGTATGAAGATGGACTGTTCCCCTGATGATCATCACCTGTGTGATGACTGTAGCACTCACCTGATAAACTTGGCCTTGGGGTGGATGTGTCTGATGCGATACTTGGCCAGGCTCTTGTTCATGCAGTTGAAGAGAGCCCCCAGCAGGCCACCCACCACCCCCATCAGGACAAAGAAGGCCAGGTCCACTGCTGTCCACAGGTGGCAGTTCTTATCGCCATCTGAACACTGACGAGCACAGAGTTTTACAAGACAGTTATGGTACGTGTCCACAGGCAAGCGTCATTTCCATGCTTCCCATTCATTGTCTATGTGAGCAGCCGGGCAATGCATTCTGCTAGCGTCATGGCGACTTTCAAGAGAAGGGGCGCTGAGTTGCCCGGTCCTTATTTGCATAAAGATGAAGTGTGGCGCAGTGAATATGACACCTGCCTTTGGTGTGGGAGACCTGGGTTCGATTCCCGCTGCGATAAATCAACCAATGTGACCCCTAGTTGCTCCGGAGGCGAGCAGCCTCTGACAAATATAGCAATTGTAAGTTGCTTTGGATAAAAGCGTCGGCTAAATGTCATGTAAAAAAAGTCCAGGCTACTTTATGCAAACCAGCTCGACTCGCCGCCTCTTGAATACTCCCGAAAAACCTTTAAACTGACCATTGTCGAGCTAAAATTAAAAAAGGTTCAGCAGCTGCAGCTTACTTCTTACATAAAATGTTTTCAGAATCACATTCGGTAAACTATTTTCGTAAAATAAGAGAAATAAGAAAATAAGTTTCTAAATGAGCCTGCTTGTTGGTCTGTTTTTAAAGGGAAGCGTTCGTCCAATCAGGTGCAGCCATCTGGGTTGTAGGAGGGTGTAGCCTGTTTTTTTTGGCGGTAAAACCTGATCCTGATCCAGAGCCACACATCTAAAGAGAGAATTCCTGTTCTGAAAAACCAGCAATATTACTTACATTTTTTATCAAATCTATGATCGTTAGAAGCAGCTTAAGACCCTTGGCCGGGTTGGTCAGTGGTAGAGCAGGCGCACATGTACTGAGAGGTTTATGCCTCAATGTAGAGGTCCAGGGTTTCGAATCCGACCTGTGACAATTTCCTGCATGTCTTCCCTCTCTCTCTCTCTACCCTTCCTCACCTAGCTTTCCTATCAAAAATAAAAGCAGGAAAAGCCCCACAAAATAATCTTAAAAAAAAGCAACTTAAGACCCCCCCCTAAAAAAGAAACAACCGTCCTTGGGCAGAAATGGATAAAGAAAAGAGTCTTTTGAACGGCAAGTTGAGTTTCAAAGCCCTTCCAGATGGTTCTCTCCACAAAACTGAAGTTGTCGGAAGTTATCTGCATGTGCTGTCGATGTGAACTGAGTTACCACTCAGTCCAGTCTCAAAGACCACTTAAGCATTAAAAACTTGAAATATATCCCTTTAAAAGTACATATAGAACAGATACAAAATTTGCTATTAATTTGCGTTATCACAAGTTAAGTATTGACAATCAAGCGATTAAATATTTTAATCGATTGACAGTTTAAACGTATTTTGTATCAAAGGCAGAGACCACTTCAGTGATAGACTCTTTACCTTGAACTCTCCAAAGTTGAGCAGACCGGGCAGCTGGAAGGAGCCCCACTTGTTAAAGTTGATCCCAGAACGGAAGAAGTTGAGGGTGAAAGTGGCCGACATGGAACAGAAGAGCTAAAAATTAAAATGAAACAGAAGAGCTGAGGAAGGGAGAGTTAATCATACTTCATGGTTAGTACTTCGTGCTATCTACATATACTGTAAAGCGTGATTCATGGTCCTGGGGAGGCTCCACGCAGAGCTTTCTCCGTAGCCTACGTAAGTGGCCTAAAGTTTATACTTATGCGTTGGTGTGTGCGTCGATCTCTTTAAGAGAATAGCAGGGCCGGAGTGTGTGTGTGTGTGTGTGCATGTGTGTGTGTGTGTGTGTGTATTGTAGAGCGAGTGAGAGAGTGATGGTGATTATCTTCAGAGAGAGTAGTGACTCTAGAGTCCTAGTGAGAGAACCAAACTGTTCTTTCTGACCACGGTGGGAGATCTGGAGCAGGAGAAGTTAACCCTCTCCTTGATCTCATGTTCAGCCTCTCTTCAGAACTCAAACCTCCTATGGCGCCATTTTGATACTACCAAACGATCACCTCCCGTTAGCATCCCACTGACTAGCATTTATTCTGACGTCACTTTGACAGAGAATAAATTTACATCTGAAGCTTTTAAAGACTCTATTTCTCCGTTGTTTATTTCTAAAGAAACACAACAATGTATAAAAGGCTCCATTACCTTGTAGCTCACGTTATGGCTCCGTAGCAGACGCTTTTATAAAAATAGGCTAACGATTGGGTCATAACCACGAGACTTACTGTCACACAGTAGAGGAATTACCGTATAGTACAGGAGAAGCTCACAGGCAGTTTGGACTTCCATTATCTGTTTAAGTTTAATTACTAATGTTAACTAGCATGTTAGTGATCAGTAATTAGCCTGTGTCTATGTTATCTCCTTACATATACCTACACTCTCCGTCTCTGTAAGATTGGGAATGATTGAGATTTCTCTCTGCACAGCTACCAGAAGACTTCACACTTTCAGACACGTCACATCTACGTCTTCAAGCTCAGTTGGAGGCTGCTCAGCTTTCTCTAAAGTTACAAGGTTATGCCAGCAGTAGCTAGCTTAGTTGGCAGAACACTCAATTTTTTTGAGGCGACCCAAATGTTCCAAAATACTTTGATGAAGTGAAACTTCAACTCATTGAGAGGGTCAAAGTTTAAGATGAAAACACCCAAAAACAAGTTGAGGTCTATTTTAATGTCCCCAGTAATAGCATAGTTAACATCGCTAAGCCTCTGTCCTGACTGACAGGTCCTAAAGCATCCCCTGCTTTATCGTCTGTTTTAAAATAAATGGGAGCATAATTTACTCAATGAACATCATGCTGTGTTGAAGAAGACTTGGAACTAGAGACTGAGACCATAAACTCATTATGAAAATGTTTACTGAGGTAATAAATCAAGAGAGAAGTAGGCTCATTTTCTCACAGACTTCTATAGAAACAGACTTCTTTTTGGAGCTGGTGGAGTCTCCCCCTTCTGGAAGTTAGAGAGAATGCAGCTTTAAGAAGTCTCCCCCCTGCTGGAAGTTAGAGAGAATGCAGCTTTAAGGAGTCTCCCCCCTGCTGGAAGTTAGAGAGAATGCAGCTTTAAGGAGTCTCCCCTGCTGGAAGTTAGAGAGAATGCAGCTTTAAGGAGTCTCCCCCTGCTGGAAGTTAGAGAGAATGCAGCTTTAAGGAGTCTCCCCCTGCTGGAAGTTAGAGAGAATGCAGCTTTAAGGAGTCTCCCCCCTGTTGGAAGTTAGAGAGAATGCAGCTTTAAGGAGTCTCCCCCCTGCTGGAAGTTAGAGAGAATGCAGCTTTAAGGAGTCTCCCCCCTGCTGGAAGTTAGAGAGAATGCAGCTTTAAGGAGCTTCAGCTTTGGCTTCACTTTTCAGACCCGGAAGCATCGTCCATTATATTTTACAGCCTGTGGTTATTTCAGGGGAAATCCCTTATTTATTTTCTTAATGTTTAAAGTAATCTCCACTGATGGCTGCTCACAGAGTCAGCAGAAAGAACGCAAATGTTTCGACCGTCTAGGGGTTCTTAGGCTTAGGTCACGTACCACTTTCCAAGTGAGGCCCTGGTTCCAGAAAGAGCAGCCCTCCTCCAGACTGAAGAGCGTGCCACCGATAGGAGCACCGAAGGCAGCAGCTACTCCAGCAGCAGCGCCCGCTGACACAAAGTCTCGCTTGTCCCTGACAAACGGCAAAGACAACACGATGAGCTATCCCCGACAATATTTGCCTCCTACTCTTGACTAACAGGGAAGCAGTGAACAGTGTTTTGTTAATAAGATTGTGTGCTGCAGACGTACCGGTCACTGCGGAAGTAGGGAAAATCGAATTTGATCCTTTTGAAAGTGATGCTCTGAAACTGATGAGAAGAAAAACATTTGATGAGCACACTTAGGGTAAATTAGTTGTTTTTTTTCAACCGGGACCTTATTTTCCCATACATTAGTGTCTAAGGGACTGGTCCAGTATTGAGCGAGAATGTTGTAAACTGCTGCTGTGAACCGATGCCGCAATGTAACACTGTAGAGAAAATGTGCATCATCAATTTCCTTCAACTTAAAGTGCTGTTTTTACCACAGACAGGCTCAGATTATTATTCTTAGTGTCTGACAATATTATGGAAAGGATCCCTACAGAGAGAGACCTTTTTGTTTAAGAGTAAGATCCTTTTTGTTTAACCAGAAACAGCTCAGAAATCACCATCACCAAACTCCATGTAAATAATCAGGACTTTTAGCGTGTATAGAGCCAGCATATCTCCACCAGACTCCATGTAAATAATCAGGACTTTTAGCGTGTATAGAGCCAGCATATCTCCACCAGACTCCATGTAAATAATCAGGACTTTTAGCATGTATAGAGCCAGCATATCTCCACCAGACTCCATGTAAATAATCAGGACTTTTAGTGTGTATAGAGCCAGCATATCTCCACATGTAAATGGGTGAATTAAGGGTTTATTTCAACCAAACCAGCTGTTGTTGGAACAGTGGAAAGATGAACCAAGATGGCTTTTTATAGTTTGATTTTGTTTCTCTCAACTTTTAATGAAGTGTGTTTTACAATGATAAAATTACTGTTAATTTACATGGAGTCTGGTGAATGGGTGAATTAATATTTTAAAAATAAGGTTTATTTTAACCAAAAGGTCTACCAGCTGGTTGTTGGAACAGTGGAAAAGATGAACCAAGAATATATAATGTATACAAAAAGTCTTTTATATATTTTGTTTTTGTTTTTCCTCTCAATCACTTTTTAAATGAAGTTTAGCTTTTCTTAGACATGAGCCACCTCAACTTCGGGGGGGGGCTCAGCTTTTCTTAGACATGGAAAAAAAAAAAGGTTGGGAACCACTGTCTTAAGGGATCCTCTCCATAATGTTGTCAGACGCTAAGAATAATAATCTGAAGCTGTCAGCAGCAAGAACAGCATTTATAGCGGACGTAAATTGAAGATGCGCAATTGTCCTGTTCCCATCAGTCACTTAGACACAAAACACTTGGGAAAATAGGGTTGAGGTTGGAAAAAAAACGAAACAAAGTTACCCTTTTAAAACTGTCATTTCAGGGTTGTATAAAAGCATACGCAGTATAAACTCAGTCGCACTGATCAGTGTTCATTGTTGATGTTGTGTTCAGGATGTGTGGCGGTGTACCTGAGGAAGGCCAGCTCCCACAATGGCTCCACTGTGTATCATCGGACCTTCTTTCCCCACAAACAGACCTGCTTGGACACACACGGAGTCAGACGCACTGTCCACCTGCTCATTAACGGATACCGACTCATCACCAGCACATAAATGATGAGTCACTGCGTCTTTATTTCCTCTTCAACATCAAATCCTGCTTAGTCTATATCAACAATGTTTCTTTTCCGGCATTGTTCACTGCTCCTCAGATCTCTGCAGGGTAAATCCAGACAGCTAGACTATCTGTCAAATCTGAGTTTTCTGTTGCACGACTAAAACTACTTTTAAACGTACACATGTTCCACTAAAACTAGTTCCTTCCAGAGGCTATTTAGCAGAGGCACGTGGCTCCGTCCTGGCCGCCCAAGATGATTGTGATTGGTTTAAAGTCCTCATATTATGCTCATTTTCAGGTTCATAAATGTATTTAAAGGTTATATCAGAAATGTATGTGGTTTAATTTTCAAAAAACACCATATTTTTGTCATACTGCACATTGCTGCAGCTCCTCTTTTCACCCTGTGTGTTGAGCTCTCTGTTTTAGCTACAGAGGGAGACATTTCACTTCTGTTCCATCTTTGTTGGGAGTCACACATGTGCTGTAGCTACGTAAGGACTACTAGCCAGTCAGAAGCAGAGTATGAGGGCCCTGACAGTACCTAGGTAAGGACTACTAGCCAGTCAGAAGCAGAGTATGAGGGCCCTGACAGTACCTAGGTAAGGACTACTAGCCAGTCAGAAGCAGAGTATGAGGGCGTGCCCTGACAGTACCTAGGTAAGGACTACTAGCCAGTCAGAAGCAGAGTATGAGGGCGGGCCCTGACAGTACCTAAGTAAGGACTACTAGCCAGTCAGAAGCAGATTATGTGGGCGTGCCCTGACAGTACCTAGGTAAGGACTACTAGCCAGTCAGAAGCAGAGTATGAGGGCCCTGACAGTACCTAGGTAAGGACTACTAGCCAGTCAGAAGCAGAGTATGAGGGCGTGCCCTGACAGTACCTAGGTAAGGACTACTAGCCAGTCAGAAGCAGAGTATGAGGGCGGGCCCTGACAGTACCTAAGTAAGGACTACTAGCCAGTCAGAAGCAGATTATGTGGGCGTGCCCTGACAGTACCTAGGTAAGGACTACTAGCCAGTCAGAAGCAGAGTATGAGGGCGTGTCCTGACAGTACCTAGGTAAGGACTACTAGCCAGTCAGAAGCAGAGTATGATGTATGTATGTAGAGTATGAGATGTTCACTCTTGTTCCACTTTAAGAAGACTGAGTTTGGTTCATTTAAAGGGGACTATGTGTGTTAAAACACTCAGAGAGAAATAGTTTTTACTAATCTTTCCTACACATTCACAAAAAAAAAAAAAAAAACTTAATTTCAATTAAAAGTCCTGCTTTCAAAATCCTACTACAATATTATTATCAGAATCATGTAGTTAAAGTATCAGAAGTTTAAGTACAGAAGTATTGTACAACTTTACCTCCAGCCACACTGAACAGGACTCCGGCAGCTTTGCAGAGAAACGTTCGCAGCCGGACGATTCCGGGAATCTTCACTCCGTTGAGGTAACTTTTGATTTCTGGGATCCCCGAACCTGCAGCGACTGGCTGTAACAGGACACCGAAACACGGCATGAAAGGGTCATCACATCACTCTACAGCATGGGGTCCTCAAACACACCACTCTACAGCACGGGGTCTCAAACACACCACACTACAGCACGGGGTCCTCAAACACACCACTCTACAGCACGGGGTCTCAAACACACCACACTACAGCACGGGGTCTCAAACGCACCACACTACAGCACAGGGTCTCAAACGCACCACACTACAGCACGGGGTCTCAAAAACACCACACTACAGCACGGGGTCTCAAACACACCACACTACAGCACAGGGTCTCAAATGCACCACACTACAGCACGGGGTCTCAAACACACCACACTACAGCACAGGGTCTCAAACGCACCACACTACAGCACGGGTCTCAAACGCACCACACTACAGCACGGGTCTCAAACGCACCACACTACAGCACGGGGTCTCAAACGCACCACACTACAGCACGGGTCCTCATACGCACCACACTACAGCACAGGGTCTAAAAGGCACCACACTACAGCACGGGGTCTCAAACGCACCACTCTACAGCACGGGGTCTCAAACGCACCACACTACAGCACTGGGTCTCAAACGCACCACACTACAGCACTGGGTCTCAAACGCACCACACTACAGCACTGGGTCTCAAACGCACCACACTACAGCACTGGGTCTCAAACGCACCACTCTACAGCCAACATGACACCATGATTTTGCGTAAACATGCCTTATCTGTACACATTTTGAGCTATCCACGTGTATATCTACACTGGATACAGCGGACATAAACATACACGGCACTTTCTAAAGCCACGTGCCGGGTTATCGCGAGGCTACGGTTGGTTTTAACGTCACACTTGGGGGGGAAAGAAAAAACGGTTGGGTTTAGGAAAAGAAGAACGTGGTAAGGAAACAACACATGCGTAAAACGAAGGAAACGTGACACACAGGACCCGATCCCCCGGTCTCCTGGGTGGAGGTCCTGTGTTGTTTGACCCATCCCCCAACCAACTTCCATATGCGGATTTTCACCCTTTCATACTACTCGCTACGGCATCAATTCACACGCAAACGCAAGGTAACGTAAGTCAATGGAGGACAAACGGCATTGATGAACACGCTGAAAAGCGAGTGTGCGTCTTCATAACACACCAATAACGGCATACCAATTGGCGTATCATACATACGCCACTTCGTGAGATCAGTCTGCTACAGCACGGGTCCTCAAACGCACCACTCTACAGCACAAGGTCTCAAATTGCCAGATTGGATGTCTGTATTAGAAAATGTAGCTGAACTTTCTGGAGGGCTCTAAGAAGGCTTTGTGCTGGGGGAGAGACGTGTGTGATGGGTGATGAATTAGGGCTGGGCAACTTTTGACCAAATACCTCGATATCGATACCGCAACAATATTGTAGTGTGGACTATTGGTGCTTTCACAAAATATTTACACAATGAGATTTTAGATAAATAATCATCAGTAAGGTGGATATACAAACTAAGTGGGTAAAGGCTAATAATAGAACAGTTACAACAGTCTGTTAAGTTCAGAAAAGTACATCACTTTACTGTAATGCAGCCTTTAAAACCAGAAAAAGACACTTATGTCATATTACGATATTCAAAATCTAAGACGATATCTAGTCTCATATCACGATATCGACATAATATCCATATATTGCCCAGCTCTTGTTTGAATAGCTCCCGTACGGGGGGGGGGAGTCTTACCTCGATGAGGACGAGCACGCTGGCGATGAAGACGAAGGTCATGTTGAAGGCCAGGAGCTCCAGCAGGGACAGAGGGAGACAGCCTTTGTCGCTGCACTTCTCTATAGCTGGAGGCGCTCAGCTAAGGTAGAAAAAGCCCTCAACACGGAGGAGAATCACACCGGAGATACACCCATTCATCCCAGTGACCATCAGGGGTGGTACGGTTCATGAAAAAACAACTTTCGACACCTACAGTACAGGCCAAAAGTTTGGACACACCTTCTCATTCAATGTTTCTTTATTTTCATGACTATTTACATTGTTGATTCTCACTGAAGGCATCACAACTATGAATGAGCACATATGGAATTATGTACTTAACAAAAAAGTGTGATACTAGAAAATGCATTTCCTGCAGAAAATGCATGGGAATGCTGAACAGCTGAATTGCTAAAGCTGACTGGATAAATAGCTTAAATCCTAAGAAGAAGTTAAAGTAGTGAGAGTAGTGGAAAAAGTGTAAATCGGTTTAATAAGTATGAATTTCATTAAAAAGTTAAAGGTTTATGCTAAACTGAACTGTTTGCTTTAAAGGTTGAATAATGAAAAAATATGTAGAACATTGTGAGGTCTGAGTATATGTTCTAACTGATAATGACTCACATATGCAGAAATATGAAACAAATTGTATGAAAAATCTTAAAGCTCAAATGCATTGCACTGCACTGCACTGCTGAAACATCTGGAAAATGTTCAGAGTTGGAAGCTAAACTGCATTACCTACATAAGTGAAGAGCTTGTTAGAAAAGCTGGAAGAGATATTTTTATTATTATCAGATATATACTGCATAAAATGAAAAAGCATAAATCTAGGTGAGATGAGATGTGAAATATATTAGGTGAAAAGAATGGGGCTGAACAAGAAGAAAGAGAGGAAAGAGAGACGAAGAGAAAGAGAGAAGAAAGAAGAGCAGGAGAGAAGAGACCAGAAGAGAGAAGAGGAGAGAAAGAGAATAAAGAGAGAAGGAGAGAGAGAGGAAAGAGAGGAGAGGAAAAGAAAGAGAGCAACTTTGACTAAAATTGACTAAAAAGGCTGAAAGTTTGAATACTTTGTATTATTATCAGCCATATCCATTGCGTAAAACAAACAAGCATGACCCTAAAGAGCTGAGAGGTGGATATATTGCCTGAAAAGAAACAGGCTATATACATGGAGGAAATCACAAATGACCCTGGAGGGAGGGAGGGAGAGACAGGAGGAGGAAGGGAGAGAGGGAGTGAGAGAGGAAGGGAGGGAGGTAGAGAGAGGAGTGATAGAGAGAGAGAGCGAGAGAGATTGAGGAGGGAGGGAGAGAGAGAGAGGGAGGGAGAGAGGGAGGCAGGTAGAGAAGGAGTGAGGGAAACAGAGAAAAGAGAAAGAAGGAGGGAGGTAGGGAGGGAGGAAGGGAGACAGAGGGAGGAAGACAGAACTAGGGCAGGAGACAGTGAGAGACGGAGAATGAGGGAGGAGGAGGGAGACAAAAACAGAGGAGGAGACAGACAGATAAGGAGACAGACAGAATGACAGACCAGAACAAGAGAATAGAACAGAGAAGACAGACAGACAGAAGTGGAAGACAACAG
This sequence comes from Perca flavescens, assembly GCF_004354835.1. NCBI lineage: Eukaryota > Metazoa > Chordata > Actinopteri > Perciformes > Percidae > Perca > Perca flavescens. Next base: position 34,850,416 of record NC_041337.1, on the reverse strand, counting down.
ATCTAGACTACTGTTAATATTACTGCCTGTAGTATCTGTATAGACTACTGTTAATATTACTGCCTGTAGTATCTGTATAGACTACTGTTAATATTACTGCCTGTAGTATCTGTATAGACTACTGTTAATATTACTGCCTGTAGTATCTGTATAGACTACTGTTAATATTACTGCCTGTAGTATCTGTATAGACTACTGTTCATATTACTGCCTGTAGTATCTGTATAGACTACTGTTCATATTACTGCCTGTAGTATCTGTATAGACTACTGTTAATATTACTGCCTGTAGTATCTGTATAGACTACTGTTAATATTACTGCCTGTAGTATCTGTATAGACTACTGTTCATATTACTGCCTGTAGTATCTGGGTGTTGTCATGGTAACAAATGGCCAGTGGATATGTTTATAAACATGCTTTGATGTCTGAAATCAAGTTGATGAGCAACACCTGCTGAATCTGTCAGCTGTGCTGTGCTTCAGCTATTCAGAGTCCCTGAGAGCGAGCTCTCAAACAAAGCCTCACAGTGGCAAAACGATAACTGCTATCAGTCAAATGACGTCATCCTGAGCACCACAAGGCCTTTGTGAACGTATCGGTATAAAATGTATATGGATAAACATAAAAATGTGGTCATATCAGCGATTTCAAAAAGTGGTTCGTTCAGTGTTTCGCTGGGAAATATCCAGGAGTTTTAACATTGGAGCCAATGGAGAAAGATATGGACCTCTTGTCATTTGGAAGCTCAACCAGCCAAAAGTAAAAGGCGTATCAAATAACTGAGCAGATTGGCTGAGACTAGACAAAAATACCTACGTGTTAAAAAGCTTAGAATTTTAAAAAGTATAAATAGTAGAAAAAAAGTTGAAGAAGTCACATCATTAGCTGAAAGAGCTGAACATTTGAAAAGTTGAATGGTTTAAATAGCTGAAAGTATGCAGAAGTTACGGAGAGCTAAAAAACGTACGGAATAATAATAAGAAGAAGAAGAAGAAGAAGAAGAAGAAGAAGTATATAAAGAACCGAATAACAATAGGTGGAATGCTGTTGAAGCATTCCCCCAGTAACTGAAAACATGTCTTTGTTTTTTTTGATAACTCTGCAAACCCTTGGTGTTCTCTCAATGAGCTTCATGAGGTAGTCACCTGAAATGGTTTTACCTTCACAGGTGTGCTTTGTCAGGGTTAATTAGTGGAATTTTTTCCCTTATTAATAAAAAAGCAAAGGGTGGCTACTTTGAAGAATCTAAAATATAAGACATGTTTTCAGTTATTTCACACTTTTTTGTTAAGTACATAATTCCATATGTGTTCATTCATAGTTTTGATGCCTTCAGTGAGAATCTACAATGTAAATAGTCATGAAAATAAAAAGGAAACGCATTGAATGAGAAGGTGTGTCCAAACTTTTGGCCTGTACTGTATGTTAAAACACTCACTGGAAATGACGAGCGGGACGAGCGCAACACATGGCAGCTGATTGGACGAACGCGTCATGTGGATCTTGCTGCTCCCGAATTTCAAAACAGAGTCTAACGGCGGGTCGTTCAGAATACGATCTCGTATTTTACGAAAATAGTTTACAGAAACTGAAAACCTCTTAAGCGAGAACCAGGCCATGCAGTGAACCGTACCACCCCCAGTGACCATGCGGCCGTGTCGGCTTCTCTTGTTGTCAGAATTATTTTAGGACTCATTTTCCAAAGCTATAACATTATTCTCCTAACCCAGTGGCTCGCAAACTTGTTTCAATAATGTATCCAGTCATTTAAATTGTGTTTTTAAGCCAAGTACCCCCTGACCAGCGCTAAATTTACCAAACAACAGCAACATGTGACTGAAAACTTAAATGCTGATGAAAATAGGCAACAAAAACTTTGAAAGAAAAAAAAAAAAAAAAAAACGTAAAAAGTCAGTAGAAAGAAGGAAGTAAGGCAAGAATAGGTGGAAAACAGTATCAAAAACTTAGTTAGTAGAACTGTTTAGAAGTTCCTGTAACTACCTAAGTTGCTTTCGTAAAAAGAAACAGACTGGTTAAAAAAAATAAAAATAAAAACAGTAGAAAGAAGGAAGACAAGACAAACTTCGGAAAATAAAGTGACAAAAACCTAGAAAAAGGCAGAATTGTTTTTTTTAAAAAGCGACAAAATTGGAGACAAAAAGAAGACAGCAGAAAAAAGGAAGGAAGGAAGGAAGGAAGGAAGGAAGGAAGGCAAGAACAGGTCGACAATAGTGTCAAAAAGCTACAAAAACTTTAAAAAAGTGACAAACTTCAAAAACAGTGACCAAAAAAAAGTGCTAACGTACCCCCTGCAGTCCTCGAAAGTACCCCTTGGGGTACACTTACCCCTTATTTGAGAACCACTGTCCTAACCCACCTAGCAGCAGTGTAAACACTCAGACAGAAAAGCTTCTGACGTGAGAGTGGAATGTGCAGCGAGGCGTGATAAAAGGATACAATCACCGACCAGAGTGAATTTGATTTGGCTGAAGAGGCGCACAAAGAAATCCACAAACAGGCCGACCTGAAAGAGACATGAAGGAGACATTCCCCGGTCATCTGCAACTCGTGTTGAATTCTGGCAAAGAAAAGCAAGAAATCCCAAACGCACCTACCAGACCCACGGTGACTCCGATAGCAAACATCAGCATCCAACGTACCGCTTCATACTTTTTGGTTTTCTATTGGAGGGATGAAAAGGTTTTATTAGCGCTGCACAACATGTCGTTTTTTTTTAATAGTCATCGAGCGATATCAACTGGCGCCCATAAACACATCGTGAAAGACAGAGACAGATTTTTTTGTGTTAGTTTACAGAATATATCAGCAGAAAACTGCACTTTGAAATGTAACTCAAAGCCTTTTACATTCAATCTAATGCTCAATTTGGTCAATAAAAGAATGTTGAAAATGATTTCCTTTCATTCGTTTTTAATTCAACCGGCAGTTTGTTGTATTTTAGCAGAAAGCAGCAGAACTGAGTACACATTTATATCTGGTCATTTATCGTAAGAAATATCGTTATCGCGATATTCAACAACTTTAGGCCTTTGCTCATATCATGCAGCCCTAATTTTTTATAAAAACATTTAAATAGAATAGATCTTTAATGTCATTAGACATTAGTCCATCAATGTATGTCCATGCGCATTTTGAAGTATCGCATTAGAAAATGTTGATGGAAACGGTAAAATCGATACTTAATAAAATAGATAGGGAATAGGGTATTTTACAATAACTTTGAATGCACCACGAAGCTTACTAGTTTCAAGTGAACGCACTGTCTGTGTTGTTTTTTCGGCAGCTGCATACTGCTTAACGTCCCGCTGTTGAAATCCTCTCCAGAGAAATATAGTCAAACTTGACACTGTTTAGCTGTCAGCATTTTAACCGTGTTTAATCCAGCTACTAGCTAGCGGTAGGCTAACGTTACCGGCTGACAAGTAAAGTGTTAACTAGCGTCACGTGCAGCGATGCTCCGTTGCCTCTAACGTCTGTTTCAGAGCATCAGAGATCAGCGTAGAAGGCATTTAATTGGCACCGAAATCTGCGTTGCAATTCGGTCCGGTAGATACCGGCCGTTTAGGCACCGGTGCCGTATTAGCACCAGGTTTAGGTACCCAACCATAGCGAACATGCAAGTCACATGACTATAGTCCCGGTATCCATGGGGGAAGGATCAGGATACGGGTCCCCTCCAGTGCGCCGTACACTTGTGGCACAAGGTGCGTGGTGGAGTTGCGGTGCGCTGTAGCCTGTGTCTCAGCCACATCGGGTAAATTGACGAATTGGTTCAACAGCTTGAATCGTCTGGCCCTGCACACCGCGTATACACAGAGGTGAACGGTTGTCTCGCTGACACCAAATGTCTCTGCCACAACCCTGGATTCTGCACAGGTGGCCAACTTGTCCAATGTTACCTCTCTCCGTTTAGCCAAAGAACTTAGCTTCTGAACTCTTTGATTTAGCACGCCGGTTTGTAATCTACAACCACGCGTAACGGCAACTTGTGACGAAACTACGCTTTGTGTAGTCCAGTTTATTCGCTCTAAACCAGTTGATGGAAACGCTTCTAATTCGCATTTTAAAAGTTCACTTAGAATTCGCTTGACGGAAACATGACTATTGTTTTCAACAACAAAACACAGTTTAGCAGCTCTCAATATGTAGTTAAATCACAGTGAGATATTAAAATTGAAATAGTAAAATATAACAATTAGAGGTGTGAATCTTCACTGATCTCCCGATTTCGATTACAATTATCATGTCAGTGATTCAATTCGATATCTCGATGCATCACGATGCGTCAAATACATTTTTCTACTAAAGCCATGTAGGATATTTAATTCGTAGCTTTTCAAGCTTCAAAAACCAAACATTCTGCAGTGCTCTAATACTAAATAAACTGGATACATAAAACTATACAGCTCTGAGCACATGGCACTTCCTGAATGTGCAAAACACATACCAGAATATGTAAACAGAAATGTTGTTAGGCCTACATTACATTGTAAACAGAAATAATTGATTATGAGCCTGGCCGATTATCGACGCAGCATAGTCTACGTCCACGATTCCATGCATTGATTATTTGATTAATTTCAACAGCTCCAATAACAATCAAGATAAATGAACACGATGAGGTGGAACTATTATTATTGTTATTATTTAACATGATATATCTTGAATTGAGAATTCAAATTTGAAAAATATTTAAACAAAAGACACATTTTAACTTCTACGTAGTCTCACCTTGCTGTTCATCCCCTCCAGAATCTCCATGTAGGGTTCACTGATGCAGCGGTCATAATCCAAGCTCTGTTTAGGATTAAAAACAATAAAGACGATGTAACTATTACGTGGGTCCAGGGTACAAAATGAGCCCCATCCACCAGCCAAATGCTGGTCAAATATGCAAGTGGCGGGTAGATTTGCTTCACTCACCAGCCAAAGTAACCAATGGTGATCTATTGGGTGGCTGGTCACATCTGAACATTAACTAGCCATTTGGCTGGTGGACAAAGTATTTAATTTTGCACTCTGCCTGGGTCAGACATGTCACATGTCTGGATCAATGGAAAACGCACGGATGCCCCTCTTCTTCTGCTCTCTGTGTTGCAGTTGTCAAACTGTTGACTTCGGGAAACAACTTCGAGCTTGCGAGCTACACGCTGAAAATGTCAAGTTTTGAAGAGATTTGCATAATGAAACAAGGCGGGCCTGCTTGGTTCTTTCGGAGAATGATTGTAAAGATTTAGAAAGAATATGTTTAGGGCATTTCCTCTCTAATTGGGAGGTTTTGGGACCGATTGGTGGAATTGCTGTGGACGAAGTACACACAGAGATACACTGGTAAGAGCCAATGAGGTTTAACCATGAATCAGCTAATTTAAATAGCTCACGTTACTGTATTGTGTAGTCTCCCTTTGCCAGACCTTCCTCCACAGCGCTGCAAAGTAAGGTCTGGCTAGCCCACACAGCATTCCTGGATGGGAGAAAAACGTGCTCTGGTTTATTGGCATTTCTTTAAACCAATCACAATCTTCTTGGGCGGCACAGAGCACCAGACGGAGCCACGGTGCCTCTGCTAAACAGCCTCTGGAAGGAACTTGTTTTGGCGGAACATGTGTACGTTGAAAAGTAGTTTTAGTCGTGCAACAGAAAACTCTGATTGGACAGATAGTCTAGCTAGCTGTCTGGATTTACCCTGCAGAGATCTGAGGAGCAGTTAACCATAGTCCTCACAAATCAGCCGGAGGTTAGAACGCCAACACAAAGAAAGACGAAGGGGATGGACATTTGGACGATTACCCAGCAGCACCTGAACAATCCCGGAAGTGGAACGTCGTCAATATAGACTACTGTATTGTGTCAACAGTTGGCTTCATTTAACATTATTTGTGCTGTTTTCTTATGCAGGGTGCAAATGTTCCACCAAAACAAGTTCCTTCCCGAGACTATTTAGCAGAGCCACCGTCTCTGCGTCTGGAGCTTAGCGCCGCCCAAGACAATTGTGATTGGTTCAAGGAAATGCAAACAACCCAGAGCATTTCATGTGTGTTATTATTCGATAGCGCTGTGGAGATAGAGCTGGCAATGTGAGACTTGACATCCATTGACTCTCATCTATACCAGGGGCAGCACAAAGCCATCAACATACCTCAGAGATCTTTCTCCTAATGATGGTGTAAACTAGCCTGGCTCCACCCTCGTACGTACTTCCGCTCAATTTTCATTTTCCTTCAGTACACCGTCTGGGTTCGCGGTATATTCGTGTGTTTTCTCTGGTCAAATATTTGGCGGTCCAATCAGAGAACAGAGAGAGTGGCTGAGAACGATGACGTTGAGGTTGTGCGCTAGTTTGAGTTATAGTTCCGTAACGGCGGCGGAGAAAGATGCGAGCGAAGCCATTCGGTCCGTTGTGGCAACGCTGCCGAATATCCAGAAGTTAAAGCCAGAGCAGGAACAATCTCTGCTGAGTTGTGTTGGGGGCCATGATGTCGTGGCCCTCCTCCCCACGGGGTTCAGGAAAAGTTACGTCACGACCAATCGTTATCGATTGGTTATGGCAGATCCAGAGAGGCTCTGGGCAGATCCAATAGTTTTAAAGGTCCTATGACATGCTGCTTTTTGGTTGCTTTTATATAGACCTTAGTGGTCCCCTAATACTGTATCTGAAGTCTCTTTTATATAGACCTCAGTGGTCCCCTAATACTGTATCTGAAGTCTCTTTTATATAGACCTTAGTGGTCCCCTAATACTGTATCTGAAGTCTCTTTTATATAGACCTTAGTGGTTCCCTAATACTGTATCTGAAGTCTCTTTTATATAGACCTTAGTGGTCCCTTAATACTGTATCTTAAGTCTCTTTTATATAGACCTTAGTGGTCCCCTAATACTGTATCTGAAGTCTCTTTTATATAGACCTTAGTGGTTCCCTAATACTGTATCTGAAGTCTCTTTTATATAGACCTTAGTGGTTCCCTAATACTGTATCTGAAGTCTCTTTTATATAGACCTTAGTGGTCCCCTAATACTGTATCTGAAGTCTCTTTTATATAGACCTTAGTGGTCCCCTAATACTGTATCTGAAGTCTCTTTTATATAGGCCTTAGTGGTCCCCTAATACTGTATCTGAAGTCTCTTTTATATAGACCTTAGTGGTCCCCTAATACTGTATCTGAAGTCTCTTTTATATAGACCTTAGTGGTCCCCTAATACTGTATCTGAAGTCTCTTTTATATAGACCTTAGTGGTCCCCTAATACTGTATCTGAAGTCTCTTTCCCGAAAATTCAGCCTTGGTGCAGAATTACAGCCACTAGAGCCAGTCCAACAATGAGCTTTCCTTAGGATGTACCATTTCTGTGTCTGTAGTTATTGAGGAGGAGGAGGAGGAGGAGGAGGGGGGGGCAAGGTGGAGGGTGGGGGTGGGTCTTGACCAACTGCCACTTTGCTCGTTTGAAAGCCATGATGTCTCTCTCTCTCATGGGTGGGCCAAATTCTCTGGGCGGGCAAAGCAGAGAAAGGGGAGGTAACCTTGCTCCTTATGACCTCATAAGGAGAAGATTCCTGATTGGTCCATCTGAGCTTTCATTTTCTCAAAGGCAGAGCAGGATACCTAGGGCTCTGTTTACACCTATCACCATTTCTAGCCACTGGGGGACCATAGGCAGGCTGGGGAAACTCATATTAATGTTAAAAAAACCTCATAAAGTTAAATTTTCATGCCATGGGACCTTTAAACTTCAACAGAGTACAAGGAAGTTAACACTTGTCAATGGAGAGTGGCCAGACTCTGTACAAATGAAATGTACCAGAGTCTGGTAGGACCAGGCTAGTGGACCAGAGTCTGGTAGTACCAGGCTAGTGGACCAGAGTCTGGTAGGACCAGGCTAGTGGACCAGAGTCTGGTAGGACCAGGCTAGTGGACCAGAGTCTAGTGGACCAGAGTCTGGTAGGACCAGGCTAGTGGACCAGAGTCTGGTAGGACCAGGCTAGTGGACCAGAGTCTGTTAGGACCAGGCTAGTGGACCAGAGTCTGGTAGGACCAGGCTAGTGGACCAGAGTCTAGTGGACCAGAGTCTGGTAGGACCAGGCTAGTGGACCAGAGTCTGTTAGGACCAGGCTAGTGGACCAGAGTCTGGTAGGACCAGGCTAGTGGACCAGAGTCTGTTAGGACCAGGATAGTGGACCAGAGTCTGGTAGGACCAGGATAGGTGTTCACAGGTTTCTCACCTCATAGTCTTTCCTGGGTAGAATCTCATCTTCTTCGACTTGGATTTCCCCAAGGATCGCCTTAAGGAAAAAAAAATGAATACTTTAAATACAATACAGTTCACGTAGGGACACAACCAGTCTACTAGAAATTAAGCCAGCTACGAACTCCAAGTATTTAGCTGCCAACTAATTCAGAAAATAGAGACTTTGGGGAATCTAGCTAATCTAGCTAAACACACAACTGGTTGGATCCTTTACTCTTTCTACAATGGGAGGATTTTTCTGCATTGAGTACTTTTACTTTTAATACTTACTTACATACTTTCCCTTAAGTAACATTTTCAATGCAGGACTTTTACTTGTAACTGAGTGTTTTCACAGTATGGTATTAGTACTTTTACTTAAGTAAAGGATCTAGATACTTTACCAAACTGAGTTGGATGGAAGATTACCTTTAGGGCTTACGTGCAGTTTAATGTCCCAAATTATTTTCCAAAAACTGAGAGTCCCAAATGTTGAGGGTCTTATTTGAGACAGGTTAGGGTTAGGATTAGGGTAGCACAGGTGGTTTAGCAGGTTCATAATTAATTAAGCCTTGTGTTGTCCTTCTGGGTCAAAATTTAAAATTAACCCTTTGGACGTTTTTGTTACTTATTTTGCCACTTAAAAAAAAAAACACGATTTTGTCTCATTTCGATGTATAACTTAATATTTTTGCAGCATCTTTTCTGCGATTTATTTCCACTACCACCAGTATACAATAACAACAACTTATTAACACTATTTTTTACACCATTTTTGGGAATTTATGGTCAATAAAGCTCATTTAGCCTGTATGACATTATATATCATTTTTGAGTAAAAAAACAAATCAGAACGTATGAATTATTTTGACTAATAATGTAGCGACCGGCTGCCAATCACCTATGATTCATTACAATATTTAAGATCAGAGGATGTTTATGGATAATGACAGGCTGTCAAAGTGAAGTCAGAATAAATCTATGAAATCAGTAAAACACCTAAAAGTTAATACAATGAATGAACTGATGATCCTTAATTCGACTTGTGAAGAGCATTTCAAGGATCCATCCGTGTTACTTTTGGGCAATTTGGTTGAAATAAACCAACATTTCTGCTATAGAAACTTTGAAGACGGGTCCAATTTGACCCAAATACAACATGAGGGTTAAGGACATTGTATGGGGAATTTGTGACTTTAAGTATACCGGGGTAACCAAACAAAGAAGTTGTTGTTGCTCAAAAAAAAGCTAATTTAGTGTGCAACATGCATGCCGAACTGAAGCAGGGGTTCTCAGAGGCCATACAACGTCTAAATTATGTTAATGAGGGTTAAGTAGCTTTATTAAAAAGAAAGGAAGGCCTATATTGCAAGAGTTCTTAAACGGAGTTTGGTCAGAGGGCTTTCTCTCCACATGCAGGAGTTAAACAGCAAAAAAAACATATGTCCCAGAGGCAAAGATACAGCGTAAGGACAAGTAATGCAGCTTTCAGCGGAGGCGTCGGTTTGCATAGTGATGGATTTAAGGTCATTAGTGGCATGTTTGCAAAAGCGACAAGACACTGAACACACCGAGCAGCAGGGTGGAGCTAGCAAGCCAGAACAGGGCGCTGAGCACATAGTTCAGAGGAAACCCTGAAGGGGAAATGTCAGATTATAAAATCATCAACACATCCCCCGTTTTCACCAAATGCTTTATGTTTTGCTTACCAGTTCCTCGGGGGTCCGTGTCTCTCCTTCTCTGCAGCAACATTGGCAACAAAAACAGTTCCCACAACACGCCATCTTCGTTGTTGTGTCATGCTGCGTTCAGGGCACGTCGTAAAAGCGTCGAGATTTTCCGATTCGAAAATATCAATAACAGCAGAATTTCTTTTTTTTTTCTTTTTTTAAAGTACAACCTTTTTCTCTCAAATTGATTGATTCAGACTTTAACAGCACATGTGACTGCGATTTAAAAAAAACTGTGGAATTTGATGCAGAAAAATACTTTCAACAAATAGTAGGCCTATGCATGAAATGAAATGAGTAGTTCATGTAAAAGTAATGGCTAAACAGTTCAAATGATTTGCTATAAGTAATGGATTAACGGTGAAATAGTTAGTAAGTAAGTAAGTAAGTAAGTAAGTAAAGTTTATTTCTATAGCACATTTAAAAACAGTTTGCGCTTACCAAAATGCTGTACATAGCGCATTAGCCACAGGGTAATAAAATAAATAAAATACACTTACAAATCAGTGATTTAGGCTAAAACGACATCAAAAGACAAACATTTAATTACAAACATAGCAAACTTAGCTAAAAGTAGAGCATACGCGGCTAACTTAATGGATAAACGGTTTAAATAGTTAGCTAAAAATATAGAATAGATTGCCTTTTATTGTCACTATACACATGTACAATGAGATTAAAAGCAACTCATTTTCCAGTGCTAACATGTACATGAAATATATAACAACATTGAATAAAATAAGTAGTGCACAAAAAGGGGTTAAGGTGTTCTGAGACACTATAGACATATAAATAATAAAAAAAAAAAAAAAAATATATATATATATATATATATATATATATATATATATATATATATGTATATACAGTGTGATATGCAGTGTGGGTTATTGCACATTATTTGAATGTTGCCCAACAGTGGTGATCATATTCAATGAGTAATAGATATTGGACAATGAAAGAAATGATATTGCACAGTATACAGATATTGCACTGTAATGAAATTGCACAGTATTATCAATATTTCCAATAGTATTAAATGACTAAATAGTTCAAATGATTTGCTAAAAGTAATGGATAAACACTGTAATAGTTAGCTTAAAGTAATGACTAGATAGCTTAACTGTGCATAAGAAAAAATACAATAATTTAAATTTATAAACCAATAATTTAAATTATATATATATATGTATTAAATTACTGTAATAACCCACAACTAACTATCTTTAACAGGATAAAACACCATAGCACACAACTATTTGTGACTTTAACAATTTCTAACACTAATAATTTTACATTTACAAATTTACACAGCCGAACGGCATGCTGGGTAACATTATAGCTGCTAGCTAGTTAGGTTGACAGGAAGTGCTTTTCAATTAAATTTATTTTTATATTTTAAATTAATATGCCTGATTACATTAATTTGAATTAACTCAATATTCTCTTTATTTGGGATTACACACTCAAAATCAAAAACACAATTATATTGAATATATTTTACCTAATACATTAATTCAAATCTACATGACCACAGAATCATTTCTTACAGTGTAGTTACTTTAGTTACTCCGCTACATTCATCTGGTACAGCTTTAGTTACTAGTTACTTTAGTTACTCCACTACATTCATTTCTTACAGCTTTAGTTACTAGTTACTTTAGTTACTCCTCTACATTCATCTGTTCCAGCTTTAGTTACTAGTTACTTTAGTTACTCCGCTACATTCATCTGGTACAGCTTTAGTTACTAGTTACTTTAGTTACTCCACTACATTCATTTCTTACAGCTTTAGTTACTAGTTACTTTAGTTACTCCGCTACATTCATCTGTTCCAGCTTTAGTTACTAGTTACTTTAGTTACTCCGCTACATTCATCTGTTCCAGCTTTAGTTACTAGTTACTTTAGTTACTCCACTACATTCATTTCTTACAGCTTTAGTTACTAGTTACTTTAGTTATTCCGCTACATTCATCTGTTCCAGCTTTAGTTACTAGTTACTTTAGTTACTCCTCTACATTCATCTGTTCCAGCTTTAGTTACTAGTTACTTTAGTTACTCCATTCATCTGTTCATTTCTTAATAGTTACTTTAGTTACTTCACCTGTTACAGCTTTAGTTAATAGTTACTTTAGTTACTCCACTACATTCATCTGTTACAGCTTTAGTTACTAGTTACTTTAGTTACTCCACTACATTCATCTGTTACAGCTTTAGTTACTAGTTACTTTAGTTACTAGTTAATTTACACATTAAGATTCCTGTGCACACAAACACATAGTTTTTTTTTTTACACATAGTAGTTTATAAAATCTGTTTTAATATGAAGTAAACTAGCCAACAATATAACGGCCTACAAGTCCAACTGAGATGATTAGACCATTACCACCACTAGACCATTGGACCACTTTCTAAAATGGGAGGATTTTTCTGCATCGAATACTTTTAATACCCGACGATATACGATACGATAGTCCCGACGATATACTTCCATACTTTCACTTTCGCAACATTTTCAGTACAGGACTTTTACTTCTAACAGAGTATTTTTTTACAGTGTGGTATTAGAACTTTTACTTAAGTAAAGGATCTGAATACTTCTTCCACCACACTGATTCCATTGAAGTTGCTGTGTTTGTTACATTTCCCACGGCACGTGAACGCAGCATGAGCAGCTCCGCTACATATACACAGATGGGTTGTGTGGTTGTGTCCGCTTGACAGGCTGCGATCAGTTCTTATTATACATCTGAATAGTCCCACCCTCCATGGTCCCACCCTTTTGCCTTTTACACATATGGTGCCACCTTCTTATCATAACTTGCATGTGTCCCACGCGCTGCAGCAGTTAAAATTCTGTCTGTGCCCCGGATGGGAGACCGTTGGGGAGACCGTAAGGACAACACGCCGGGGAAGGTGGGAGAGGCTTTGTTTACTTTTCTGTTATTTTCTCAACGTAAACAAAACGTAAACTGGTTTTAGCCTGAAGTTCAGCGTGGTAGAGTGTAACCTGAGTTACCGTTACGTTACGTATGCTACGTTATGTCTATTTACGGCCAAATTCATAACCAGTGCAGCGTCTTATGAGGCGTTTTGTATGTAAATAACATTCAATAAAGTTTTGTTTAAAAAAAAAAAAAATCTCATGAGGCACGTAGTTACATAGCGTAGTTACCGTTAGCTGTGCGCAGCCCGGTGTGCTAGCAGGCCGTTGGTATGTAATGTAACGTTAGCATGCTCTACTACTGCTGCTACTTTAATTAGCTGGGTATATATCGAGCGGCTCGTGTCGCTCTGTGTTTTGGGACCTAAAGTTTTTACCGACATTTTTTAACGTCACAGATCAGCCGGTTCCTAGCTAATCCTGGCTGCAAAGCATGGTGTGTGTGTGGGGGGGCGGAGGCATGTGTAGTCTCTTGTGCATAAATTAAGCCTGCAAGCAGTATTTAAAAAAACAAAATAATGTAAATTTAATCTAAACTCGCCCCCATATTCTTCTGTCAAGTACTGCGCATTCAATTGAGAATTGTTTATTTTATTTCGCAACTTTATTGGCAAATTCTCACAAACTTGTGACACAAACAATCGTAGAACAGTTCGGGCATCAGACTATATATATATATATATATATATAAAAAAGCAGTCATTATCCTTACAAGGAACATTGCAATCTTACATAATGATGACATAACATAGCTGCACTTTAAGAAGAAAGAGAGTACTTAAATACACAATAAGAAAAAAAAGAGGTAAACAATAAAACAAATAAAAATATATACATATATAAATGTAAAAATCTGAATCAAAAAGTGGGCTATGTAATAACCTTTGTGTTGTCCTCTCATGTCAAAATTGAAAAGTAACACTTTTGACACGTTTTCTTATAAACAGTTTTTTTCATGTTTTGTAGCATTTTTCGACGTTTTTGGGGCTTCCCCCCCACTACCCAGCATACACAAACACCAACTAATTACCTCATTTTCACACTCCTTTTGTTTTTAAATTTGTAATCAATACACCACGTTTAGCCTATTGGAAATTATATATAATTGTGGAGTTAAAAAAAAAAATAGCAGAAAGTATTAGGGCTGCTGTGTGTTGGCAAGAATCTGGCGATACGATACGTATCACGATACATGGGTCACGATTCAATATATTTCGATACTGTGTGTAAGGTGATATATTTTTATAGTATAATTTTTGAAAAACTAATATTTAAAAAAAAGACTTGATGTGCATAAAAGTCAAAGAAGTTTACTTTAGGTAAACAATTCAGTACACAGAAAATCAAACTGCCAGTTTGGGATTGTGGTGTAGTTAGGTTCTTAGTGAGCTAATGTTTCTATGCTAAAGTAGGCCAAAGTTCAGCCATAGCTACGTTGTTAGCTGCTAGCAAAAAGTTAGGCACTGTTAGGCACTGTTAGGCACTGTTAGGCAAGGACACTAGTGGTGTGTCACAGCATAGCCATCCAGCAGTAGGGGGTTGATACACAACACAAACATGAACTAGTAGGCCAAAGTTCAGCCATAGCTACGTTGTTAGCTGCTAGCAAAAAGTCAGGCACTGTTAGGCACTCTTAGGCAAGGACAGTAGTGGTGTGTCTCAGCATAGCCATCCAGAAGTAGGAGGTTGATACACAACACAAACATGAACTACTGTCTTACATGAATATTTTTGCACGTAAACTAAAAAAAATAAATCTATCGAATCAATATAGTATTGCTAAATAAAATATTGCAATACTCAAGTGTATAGATTTTTTTTTTTCTTACACCCCTAGAAAGTATAAATTTTTTTTATGGTGTTTGTAGTTAATGTGGCTGATTGGGCCTCTTCCCAGGACTGTGTGGGTGTGGTTAGACTGAGTAATTGACATCTTCCTGAGTCTCCTGTTAGTGCTGTTGCACCTGTTAGGGCGGAACACATGACAGTTGTATAATTATTGCTAGGAAGAATTTGTGACTTTATAATAAGTTCCCATCGAAGCTCCGGCCCACCTCCAACCTGAGCAGAGTCTAATCAGCCAGAATATCTGAAAACACCTGTGTGGGATTCCAGAGGCCTTAAAGCATGGTTTGGGTATTTGAAATTTGGATTCATGAATATGATATTTAAATTATTTAACCCTCCTGTTGTCCTCGGGTCAAATTTGACCCATTTCCAGAAAGTTTATATACCAAATTTGAAAAAAAGTGACGAAAGATTCTGATAAAGCTCCAAAAACGTGGGAAAAAAAACCCACAAAAATGTCAAAAGGTGCATTAAAAAACGAAAAACGTTGAGAAAAGTGACAAAAACTTTGAAAAAATTGACAAAAACATTGGTGGAAAAGCAACAAAAGTGATTGGAAAAAGACGACCAAAACGTTAAAAAAAAATTAAAAAAAAGCCCTGAAGATAATACATGCTGTCAGTAGTAGGGCTGTCCTCGACTAAAGAAATTCTTAGTCGACTAACACTTATACAATTTTGTCGACTAATCGATTAGTTGATTTAATTGACAGAGCTGTGAGCTTTGAGAGGTGGTTAAGACTAGAAAAGCACAATATAAATGTAGTTAATTAACCATCTGTAAAACTGAGTTTCTCCACAATTAATCCTGCAAAATCACCACTTTAAATCTGGTGTTTACCATAAATGTGCTCATAAGTTTCTTGGAAATGAGTAATTAAGCATGAATAAGCATAAAAAATGACTAATCGACTAAAGAAATCTTAGTCGACTAAGACCAACACGACCGATTAGTCGACTAATCGGCTAAGAGGTGGCAGCCCTAGTCAGTAGTTTCTTTGAAGTCGTTACCAAATATACGAAAAACTTTTAAATAAGGCTGTGTGTATCGCTCAACAGAGTGAGACAGATTTGTTTTTGTGTATTCTTCCTCTCTTTTTCTCAGCATACGTTAATCTGCCATCATGGTGAACCAGGTTCAGCGCGTGGACGGTAGTTGGCAGTCATGCAAGAGCGACTCCAGCGGCGCCAGCAACAACAACAGCGGCGGCGAGAGCTCCAAGGAGAGCTCTCGGTGTTCCACGCCGGTGCTGGACGTGGACCGGTCCGACCGGCTGCGGGACAAGATGCGGAGAAGGATGGAGTCCGGGGACCGCTGGTTCTCGCTGGAGTTCTTTCCCCCGCGCACCGCCAGCGGAGCTGTGAACCTCATCTCGAGGCACGTAGAATCAAACTGGATCTGAATGGAATATTGCACAGTCCCTCCAGAAAAAACGCGATTATGCGATCGCATAATTCAACGCTTAATCAGCCAAAGTCTGCATATTTATGCCGCATAAATTGCCGATTTCCGCGTGAAATATGCGGGGCTTGCATGATTTCATAATCCCCGCATTTTCGTTGCAAAAAAAATCACATAATATATCTTAGCAGAAAGTTGAAAAATGTTGCATTTACTTCACACAAGAGCAGCCTTTTCCCCCTGTTGCCATGTGAACGTTACGAAGTGATGTAATTACGCAACGTGTAACGGGGAATCACTGTTTTTTTCTCTTTTTTATCAAACTGCAGTTTTTTGCAAATTCCCGCAATTTCATTGCATAAAATTGCATAAATATCATAAAGCATATTCCAAAACGTGCCGCATAATCAAGGATTTTTTTCCCGCAACAATCACAAAAAAAAACACTGTTTTCGTTAACACTAGCCGTGTTTCCATCAGCGTATGTTTACGCGCATTTTGAAGTATCGCGTTAGAAAATGTTTTTACGCTCGCTTGAGGTGTTTTTTTTTTGTTTGTTTTTTTATCCTTTTTCGAAAAAGCGTTAAAGCAACGCTAGGTAACTTTTCCCGCTTCGGTCCCCCTACAGGTTGGAAGCGGAATTGTCCGTTACATTACATTGTGCAAGTTTGCCAGATCGGGTGGCGGATCTGTAGTTCGAATGAACTGGACAATGTAATGTAACGGACAATCCCACTTCCAGCCTGTAGGGGGACCGAAGCGGGAAATGTTCCCTAGTGTTGCTTTAATGCGCAAAACGGGAGATGGAAACAGCTTTGCCGAATAAGTTGTGACGTAGCGAACATGTAAGGGCTCTGACACACCAACCTTCATTTTGGCCGACTTGACATGCTGGGTCGGAGGGCGGGCAGTCGGACTCAATGACCAATCTGATTGGTGGAGCGCTAACACGGAAATGACGAGCCGGATGAGCGGGACTTATCCTCTCAAAATCTGACGATCTGAAAAGCAGACCGATTCAGCTACTGCACGGCCTATTTCTCGCTTAAAAAGTTTTCAGGAACACGTTTCGGTGAACTATCTTAGTACAATATGAGATCGTATTCTGAATGAGCCGACATTATGCCCGGTCGAAAAATCCAGGAGCAGCCAGACCCACGTGACCCGTTCGTCCACCACCTGCTGTTACGGAGACGGATTACGTCTCGCGCACATGCTGAACGTACTCTTAAGTCGGCGTCTCTTCGGTGTGTTCTGAGGCACTTTTTGGACATCGGGGAGCCGACTGATCAGTCCCACGGCCTTTTCTGCCAAAGGTCGGCCGTCGGGTTGGTGTGTCAGGGGCTTTAGTCACATGACTCTAGTCGTGGTATCCATCGGATGGGGGAAGGATCAGGATACGGGTCCCCTCCAGCGCACCGTACACTTGTGGCAAAAGGTGCGTGGTGGAGTTGCGGTGCGCTGTAGCCTGTGTCTCAGCCACGTCGGGTAAATTGACGAATTGGTTCAACAGCTTGAATCGTCTGGCCCTGCACACCGCGTATACACAGAGGTGAACGGTTGTCTCGCTGACACCAAATGTCTCTGCCACAACCCTGGATTCTGCACAGGTGGCCAACTTGTCCAATGTTACCTCTCTCCGTTTAGCCAAAGAATTTAGCTTCTGAACTCTTTGACAATTTGAACCCTCCTACAACCGCAAAGGCTGCAGCTGATTGGACAAACGCGTCACATGGGGCTGGCTGCTCCCGGATTTCAAAACCGACCATAATGGCGGCTCGTTCGCATCTCGTATTTTACGAAAACAGTTCACAAAACGTTTTTCTGAAAACATTTTAAGGGAGAGATAGACCGTGCAGTTGCTGAATCTGTCCTAACTTCAGATCGACAAAAGGTCAGTTTAAAAGATTTCGTCAGCTTTTGAGAGCCGACGAGCCGAACTGCCCGCTCCTCGTTTGCAAAAAAGTTGGCTGAATTCAACTTTATGCAAACGAGGAGCGGGCTACTCAATGCCCCGCTTCTCCAAAGTCCCCGCGATGCAACCACAATGCATTGCAAGGCTGCTCTCATAGAAATGAATGGAAAGCGGGGAAATGACACTGACAATGGACACACACACACACACCTTTTTAGATTTGAAAACAAGGTGACTGAAAGTACAAAGATAGTCTCAGAGCATTATAACTAACCATGGAATAATTGTCTATAAGCAACAGCTGGACTCATTCTTCTAAGTGATTGATTTTTGCTGCAGATTTGACCGTATGGGCACCGGAGGGCCCCTGTTTATCGACATCACCTGGCACCCAGCGGGGGACCCGGGCTCGGACAAGGAAACCTCGTCTCTGATGATTGCCAGCACAGCGGTGAACTACTGCGGGCTGGAGAGCATCCTCCACCTGACCTGCTGCAACCAGACCAAAGAGAAGATCAGCGGCCACCTGGCCAAAGCAAAGCACCTGGGCCTCAAAAACATCATGGCACTGAGGGGAGGTAGGACCGATCTGGTCACATTCTAAACTACATGAGAGGTTGTAGAGCTGCAAAGATAAATCGATTAATTGCCACCTAGTCTACAGTACAGGCCAAAAGTTTGGACACACCTTCTCATTCAATGTGTTTCTTTATTTTCATGACTATTTACATTGTAGATTCTCACTGAAGGCATCAAAACTATGAATGAACACATATGGAATTATGTACTTAACAAAAAAGTGTGAAATAACTGAAAACATGTCTTATATTTTAGATTCTTCAAAGTAGCCACCCTTTGCTTTTTTTGATAACTCTGCAAACCCTTGGTGTTCTCTCAATGAGCTTCATGAGGTAGTCACCTGAAATGGTTTTACCTTCACAGGTGTGCTTTGTCAGGGTTAATTAGTGGAAGTGTTTCCCTTATTAATAAAAAAGCAAAGGGTGGCTACTTTGAAGAATCTAAAATTTAAGACAAGTTATTTCACACTTTTTTGTTAAGTACATAATTCCATATTTCATTTTATTTATATAGCACTAGTAAACACAGAAGTTGACCACTGTGCTTCACATAAGAGTCAGATAAGAAAATGGAATAAAACATCCTTCAGACAACAAAAAGACATAGATAAAAAATAACTAGTAACATTAACGTTAGCTGTAGATAGACAATTAATCTAATGCTAATTTAGCCAAAGTAGCACATCCCGGTCTGTCTGCCTCACTCCCACCGGCGCAGAGAGACTCAGTCGGGATGACAGCTGACAACAACGGCTAGTTACCGTTAGCCCCAAGTCAGCTATCAGCCAGCTACTTTCATCACAGCAACCCCTGGCCAGAACTTATCTCCAGTGCCTGGTGATTACGACGCTAACGTCAGTTTAATTAAACGTCGGGAAACAGACTATATCAGACCCAGCTCAGAGTCACAACAGTGGAAACCTCCATAGCGGTAGCTATAGCTACATCTCCGTAGCGCTACCGGTGTAGCTATGTGCCGAATTTCTCCCCCCTTCGCATTTAGCTGTCTTTACGGTTAACTAAATTAACCCGACAAAAGGTGGGTTAAGCACCAAAACGAAAAGTTACGATTTTCTGAAAAGTGAAGGGGAGATAATTCGGGGCAGCTGGGAGATGTTCTGCTGCTGCACAACAGGCATTGAACGTCCTGGGTCGCCGTCGCGGAGATTTCCCCGACAATCTCCCCCCCCTCACACCCGTCTCTCAGCCTCGTTTAGTAGCTAGCTAGCGTTACAACAAACCCCGTCCTCCCCGGTGTTGAAACCATCCAAAAGGTGATATTGATATGTGAAATATTTTGTGTTTTAGCTGCTGGCTACTGTTAGCTTGCTGGCTCACTAGCTAACTGGTCAGCTACAAATAAAAATCTAATCAAGAAAAATGTAATTAGGTTGGGGAAACTGCAGCTATTTTATTACAATAACATGAATAAACGTAACGTGAATAAACTTGAATGGGTAAACTCGTCCGTGAACTGATGCATTCTAACCGGCAGCGAAGGTGTTTAACACTAAAAACTCCCATAATTCCTCGCAACTTCCCAACGTCATCAAAAGTCCAGTTTTACCGTCCATTGTTTTGGTTGAGAGACCCCTAGTGGCAGAAAGTTACATATTGTTTAACTCTGCTAATGATAAAAACTTGATTTCACCACTGTGTTTATGGGTTTATCTAGCTTTAAAGTGGAATCCAAAACCACTCCCAGACTCCTGACCGTAGGTTTAATGTCACAGTACAGGTCTGCAGTATTAAAAGTATTTTTTCCATCTCCTAGAACAGGGTCAAACACAATAGCTTCGGTTTTACTCTCATTTAAATGTAAAAAATTCAAGGACATCCAGGATTTTACGTCGTTTAAACACGCGGATAGGGTTTCAAGGCCCTTTGTGTCAGTGCGCTTAAAAGGTTGTGGTTCATTCATAGTTTTGATGCCTTCGGTGAGAATCTACAATGTAAATAGTCATGAAAATAAAAGGAAACGCATTGAATGAGAAGGTGTGTCCAAACTTTTGGCCTGTACTGTATATCGATGACGTTTCATTTCCCGGATTGCTGCGTTACCGCGAGAAATTCCGTCGGATGTCCCTCTTTTCTGTCCCCTTCCTCTTTCTCTGTGTTGGCGTTCTAACCTCCGGCTGATTTGTGAGGACTATGGTTAAATCCAGACAGCTAGCTAGACTATCTGTCCAATCTGAGTTTTCTGTTCCACGACTAAAACTACTTTTGAATGTACATATGTTCCACCAAAACAAGTTCCTTCCAGAGGTTATTTAGCAGAGGCCCCGTGGCTCCGTCCGGAGCTTAGCTCCGCCCCCAAGACTTAGCGCCGCCCTGTGATTTGGTTTTTAAAAAAAAGTCAAAAACCAGATCATGTTTTTCTCCCATCCAGGAATGCTGTGTGGACTAGCCAGACCCTCCTTCGCAGCGCTGTGGAGGAAGGTCTGGCAATGCGAGACTAATTGTCTGTTAAATGAATCGCCAAATATTTTGATAATCAGTTTGAGTCATGTTTTTATGAGGAAAAGGTAAAACTTCTCTGATGTCAGCTTGTTAAATGTGATGGTTTTCTAGTCTATTCTCTCCTCTGTGACAGGAAACTGAATATCTTTGTGTTGTGGACTAAACAAGACCTTTTGAAGACGTCATCTTGGGCTTTAGGAAACACATTGTTTTGACATTTCCTATTAAAAGTAAGACGACAAAGTCCTCAACATGTCTTGTTTTGTCCACAACTTAAAGATATTCAGTTTACTGTCACAGAGGAGAGACGAAACTAGAAAATATTCAGGTAGAACAGGTAGGAGCCGTTCAGCTCGCCGAGCGCTGGAGACAAGAAATTTCCCCTGAAGACATCAACAACAAACACCTTTTTAGTTGTTTGACGACTTCACCATTCTACACTAATGCAAAACAACATTTTTAGGGCTGGGACTGAAGATTATTTTCACTGTCGATTAATCCGCCGATTATTTTCTGGATGAATGGATTAGTTTTGTCTCTAACATGTTAGAAAATGTGTTTCCCAAAGCCCGAGACTACGTCCTCAAATGTCTTGTTTTGTCCACACACACACATCTAACAAGCTGCAATCAAAGAATTTGACTTATGTATATACTATATTAGGGCTGGGCGATACAGAGAAAATCAAATATCACAAAATGTTATTTACACAATGAGATTTTTGAAAAATAATCTCCAGAAATGATTTAATGACTTACTGGGTAAAGACAAATAATAGACAGTCCGGTAAGTTCAGAATCACTTTACTGTAATACAGCCTTTAAAACCAGGAAAAGACAACACTTACCGATTATCGATATTACGATATCCAAAATCTAAGACAATATCTAGTCTCATATCACGATATCAATATAATATAGCGATATATTGCCCAGCCCTATACTATATATGCTGATTAGTAAGTCTCAAATAATGTGCTGTTTCCACGTTGGAGTGGGAAATTAGAGCATAGCTCTGGAGACGATCATAGTAACGTACTGTATGTCGGCCAGCTATAAGGTGTGATGTTGTAATATCTCCACAGACCCAGTGGGAGCCGACTGGGAGGAAGAGGAGGGAGGCTTCAACTACGCCACCGACCTCGTTAAACACATCCGATCAGAGTTTGATGACTACTTTGACATCTGCGTTGCCGGTATGTTTTTAGCCTCCAGCCTCCAGATTGTCTATTTCTGTGTGTGTGTGTTTGACTTTTTTTGACCTGCTGTAACAAGGGAATTTCCCCAGTGTGGGATCAATGAAGTCTATCTTCTCTTATCTTATCTCTCGCCTGGAGAAATATTTCTATAGTATAGATGTGTCTCAGTAGGAAAGTTGTATCCCCAGTATAATGCATAGGGTTGCAAAGGGGCGGAAAGTTTCCGGGAAATTTCCGGAAACCTTCCACGGAAAGTTAAACTGGGGAATTTTGGAAACATTCCAATTTGGAAACTTTCATGAGAATTATTGGAAATAATGGGAGTTTGGATGGGATGTAGTCCTTGTGCTCAAATGCAGCACTGTCTTCAATCTGCTGCTGAATGTTGGATTTTAGAAATGATCTGTGCAGTGGGTATGGCCTCAATAGCCCTGCAGTAGGCTAATGGTGCGTTCTTTTTGTCTTGTAATCGCGACTAGTAGCTCGAGTGTGACGTCACATCCGTGTCGGAAAACGAATAACCGCGGGGTTGTTGCGTTCTTTTTGTCACACGATACTACGAGTCGGAGAAAAGATGGATTTTTGTAACATTTTTAGTAAGATTTAGGATTTTATTCACCCAGTTATTGACATATTACACAAATATATTTCACAGTTTGATATATGAAAATTAGGTTTTGATTAACGTTAACGTTAGGCTACTGCTCTGCTTTCTGCTCAAGACTCGGCTTAAAGCCGCTGTTGTCATATAGCAACCGAGCGTCTCTAGCCAATTTCAGCTGCACAAGCTACAAAATAACTAATCAGGCGATATTTAACTCCTAATAAGACTGTAGAGACATGTCTATAGGTAGCAGTATACAGCACTATGTTTAACTCCTAATAAGACTGTAGAGACATGTCTATAGGTAGTAGTATACAGCACTATGTTTAACTCCTAATAAGACTGTAGAGACATGTCTATAGGTAGCAGTATACAGCACTATTTTTAACTCCTAATAAGACTGTAGAGACATGTCTATAGGTAGCAGTATACAGCACTATGTGTACCACTTCTTCATTTGGTTACAACAATGACAAAAGTGCTTAAAATTGAAGAAAACCACAATGTTTACTACGTGTGATGCACGACGTAGCCATCTTTGAAAGTGAACTCGGGGTCCTCTGAGTTCAGACGACTTGACAAGTTGTATATACGACCTCGGTGGCGTTCTTTTTGCAACTTCCGGTTCGTAACTCCGGAAAACAACTCGTAAATCGACTTCGGTGGACAAAAAGAACGCACCATAAGTAGTAGCCCAAACCATTGACCTTTTTAGCTTAACATATGAAGGTAGCTAGCATGCTGCCTTTTAATTTACTATGGTTATATGCGTGGTAAGCTAACCATCA
The DNA here is from genome assembly GCF_004354835.1 of Perca flavescens. Classification (NCBI taxonomy): domain Eukaryota; kingdom Metazoa; phylum Chordata; class Actinopteri; order Perciformes; family Percidae; genus Perca; species Perca flavescens. Next base: position 34,826,705 of record NC_041337.1, on the reverse strand, counting down.
GCTAGATGTAAGAACGAGTGGGCTATACAATTAACACACACAGGTTAATAGCAATGGGTTATCTATTACCCTCTCACCCCCAAAAAAAAGAAAAAATCCCATATTTTAAAAACTAAATGTTGGCAAGTATGTAGTAGCCTATGCTGATTACTGTGTGCGTGGACATTCAACTGAAGTTGCATTAAATTAGGTTGTTTTAACCAAGATTATGCTGCAAGATGGGTTTTTTTCAACTACATTTAAGTTCCCTTTTATAGACTAACAGTATTATAAGAAGCAATATTAAAAATATTCAGTTAATTCCCGTTAATTCCTGTTTATTCTCGTTAATTCCCATGGACAATTCCCGGATTTTTGCAACCCTAATAATGCATAGACTTGGGAACACACAGTTAGTTAGCACAAGCTTTGATTACCTTTTATAAGTTCAGGAATCTGAGTGTGTACTAGACGCGGGACACACAGAAAGTTAGCTCAAGCTTTGAGTACCATATAAGTCCAGGAATGTACCCCGCATACGTTGTCTGCGGTCAGGGATACTTCAGATCTGTTTTGTGTACCCACACGTGTGTTTTAACTTAAATGCTGGACTTCAGTAAACTTTGCTTAATTGGACTTTGTGTTCTGGTAAACTTAAGTCCGAAGTTAGGTGGGAATTAATAAATTGGAGTGAGATTTGACAGGCCTCAGGGCCTTATTTTAAGTAATGTTACATCCCGGTACCAAACACACAGACATCGTAGCTCCAGAGACGCCACTTGGAGACTCAGAAGTGTGGAGTCTTTCTGATGACGTATTTTCACAGTCTGATACTTTGATAACAGTTTTACGACAAACTGAGACTTTCTTCACTTGGCTCAATTAAAACAGGATCAAAAAAGAATTCTCTCCCCGTTCACTACTGTACATATCGTCTCCGAAATATTGTTGGTCCACCAAAAGGGGAGGGACTTCACCTCTCTCTCTCTCTATTTGAAGTATCGGTCAGTGATTTTAAATATGTTTGTATGTGCAGGCTACCCTACAGGCCACCCCGAGGCAGAGAGCTACGAGGAGGATCTCCGACACCTGAAAGAGAAGGTAGACGCTGGAGCCGACTTCATCATCACCCAGCTGTTCTTCAGGGCGGACACGTTCCTCAAGTTCCTGGACGACTGCAGGGCGATTGGTATCACGTGTCCCATCCTACCGGGAATCTTCCCCATTCAGGTAACTCACGGCTGCCTCCAGAAACAAGTTAAGTTAACAGTGCGCCAGCAGTGTTGTTGTCATTACTCTGTATTGTAATTCCTCATGAGAGGCTACACACACAAACTACACATGCTAAAAGCTAACTGGAGATTTGAAAATATTACTACGTCTGAGTTTCCAACGGAGCCGTAAAAAAACAAACAAACTTGCATTTAAAAAAACCCAACTTCATACATTAAGGGCCCTATTTTAACGGTCTAAGTGCATGGCGTGAAGCACCTGGCGCAGGTACGTTTCGGGCGTGAACAAATTCACTTTTGGACTTTTTAGCGGTGGACAAAAGGGTCCGGGCGCATGGTTAAAAAGGGCTGTACTTAGTGTCTTCATTAATTCATAGGTGTGTTTTGGGCTTAACATGCAATAAACCGATCGGAGATCATCTCCCATTCCCTTTAAAAGCCAGGCGCGTTTGTACCTTGGAGCATTGCTGTTATCAGAGAGAGGGAGAGAGAGAGAACTAGAGCTGCGCACACAGACTTGGAGAGACGCTGTGCTCGCATGAACTCGGGAGAGGAACTGCAAAGAAGTATCGATCTCATCACGACAGTATCAAGCCGATACCAATACTCCTTTTTGGAATCACTACTACCGATATTTAGATCGATACGCCCAGCCCTGATAGCGAGGGGTTAAGAGAAGAGACAACATGCTGCTACATCACCTCAGTAGAAAACATCCGGTGTGCTCGTCCATTCAACGGGGCGAACCCGACACAAGGTAGGCTGTCTAAGGGCTGTGTAAAAGTTTTACACAGCCAGCCTACAGCGTGCTATTCTGCTAATAGCCATGTTTTACCAACAAGCTAAAACGAAAGCTTCCGGTTTGTTTTCTTTTTTGTAATTCAAGTTTTTTTTTTTTTTTATTATTGCTTTTTCCTTTTGGTGCATGACAGGTCAGCGTATCCCATACAGAGACATTTCCCGTTACAATACAAACCAAGTCTTAACCATTGGAATGCTTAGCAGTGTTGTTCATAATACAGGTTTATCAGTCTGTGTGATGTATGTCCAGAAACTTTTTTTTTTTTTTTTTTTTAGCATTATATTAGCATATGCTCATATGAAGCTGTTTGTATCATGGTGTTGGCCCATTCTTTTAATGCCGGGATTTTAGGTGTTTTCCGGTTCATTTTCTAACTGTTCATTAGTTTGCTACTAATCTTGAAATTTCTGTAAACTTAGCTGCTGCCGGAGACAAACCAGCCCCTCCTCCCCCTGGAGCATGGCTACTTAATATCCCTGTGAATGTTGACGCCACCGGACCATGCCGGTTATGTCTGCATTCTTTATCCCCCCCCCGCCCCCACACACACACACACACACACACAGCAGTGTAGTTGAATGGACCTGCTGTAAGCTTAGTACAGTCACACTTTACCTGGGCTTAGTGAACAGCTCTTATGCATATCCAGTGCAAAGAGGCAAGAAGGAGAAGGGCGTGAAAAGTATTTACTTTTGGGCCACCGAAAATGTACTTTAGCCAACAGAATAAGGGGCTTGGTGGCCCATGCGGCCCGTGCTTAAAAATATTAGCATCTATCCCTGTTTATTGTATGCAATTTTAGGCAATAAAAAAGGTTGCTCTTTTGAAAAAAGTAAACCTCTCTTTTGTATATTTGCTATTGCTGTTTACTGTGAAGCAAAGTATTTCTTATCCGATTAATCGGCTGAATACTCGATTACTAAAATAATCGATAGCTGCAGTACTGTTTTCTTTTATTTCACTTGCCTCATTGAATATTTTCCATGTGTACTCATTTGTGCATAAGGTGTCTGTACATACAGAAGAAAGTTTGCTTAGTGTTAAGTGGTTATAATGGCATCAGTGAATGCTTGTTTCTTTGAACTGCTTTAATTTATCATTTTATTTCATCTCTTAATTTCATTCTGAAGGTGGAATAAATGCAAGATCTTTCCAAAGTCAGTGAGTCTCAATCTAGTCTGTTGACTTTCCATATCTGCATTGTTCTATTGGCCAAGAGAATGTAGTTTTATATAAATCTCAAACTCTGTTTAATGGTTAGTAAACGCGTTGCCGTATAAACCTGCAACTCAATGCCGTGTTGGTTTAAAAAAATATTTTAAAAGGTATTAGAAATGGTATTAAAAGGTATTAAATTTACCTCCCAGGATTTCTGTATATACCCGGATTATGATGGCGGATTGTCTAAGCAGGAAGGAGAGATTTCCAGGAGAAGAAACTGATCTGCTCGTGTGTGAAGTGAAAGCGCACGAGCAGATCATAAATGGAACGAGCACTATGCTCTCAAAACTCCACGAGGTGAAGCAGGCGTTAAAATAAATATGAAATGCTGCGTTATTGACTTTAGATTAGGGGTGGGAATCCCCAGAGGCCTTACAATACGATATCACGATATTTATGCCACGATACGATATTATTGCGATTTTAAACATATTGCAATATCCTGCGATATATATTGCAATTTACTACCTTTTTTCCAACTTTAAATCTTTCCCAATTTCAGATGATGTGCCCAAAAGAAAACTTTTTCTACGTCTGTTTTATCTAGAAAGATAAATTTCTCACTTCAATTGTATTGCTGCAAAATGGGATTGTCAAGCAGACAAACTAACCAAGACATATATAATAAAAGATCCATACTTGTCTTTGTATCGATACAGTATTGCGATACTATGCTGAATCGATTTTTCCCACACCCCTACTTTAGATCAGAGGCCTGTAGTACGAAGCAAGATCAACATGTCCTGGATTTCTTTCGGTTACCCGGCTTCACCTAACCTAAGAACCGCGGTCCTGCATAACCCGTGTCACAACGGTGGTTATCAACTAGTTCAATCAAACCAGGGTTTCCCAATCTAGCAACGTGCGCGTTCACATAAAAGAGGCGGTGAGTTGGGAAAATATCTGGAAATGAGAGGAAGACTTGAACAAATGCACCAAATGTATATGCCAAGGTTTCTCTCAGAGAAAGGGAGATAACCATGTGTACGCACTCCTAAGAGCATGTACCCATAGTGTCTCAACAAACCTCAAAATAACTCCTCCTTTATAATTTTTGTCCTCCCACAATCCAGACTATCTATTTCAGTGGAACAGTTTACTTCAAACTACACCTTTTATGGCCGATGCTCCTAATAGATTCACACATTCCAATCTATTCCTGTGGGTGAAGGTTGTCCCCGCACTAACCTTCTTGGGTAGTACCCTACATACAAGATATGAAATGCATTTGAAAACCTGAATGCTGAAATATCCAACCTATCGGGCGGTGTTTGCACAGCACGACCAATCGCGAACATCTACCAGAGCTGCATATTTTATATGAGAAGAGCAAATTATAATTCTACGTAAATATAAAGGACACAGACACTGTTTTACAGGCAAAATGCAATACAGTCGCTGCTTCCTAAAACAGGAGGACAGCTGGCAAAAAAAATAAATAGCTGACGCTGTTATGCGTAATCACAACGCTTAACAATTTCACTTCCCCATCAGTCAGGACCAAGATCTGACCATAATTACACTTGTGCTTTCCTTAAACTGCCATTACTTTAGCCTTTCATTTCAGTTGCAACCCTGGCAGTGGGAAGCGATCGTGAGAGAAAATAAAAAATATAAAAACATAATTTAAACCGATGTGCCCATTGGTGACACACGGCTCAACAAGCCGACAAATAGCCGATATGCAATTCCCTCCACTGAAAATGTATATTTTTCAAAAAGATACCCATCAGGGAATGTTAATGGGGTTGTGGGTCTCTAAATGTTTTAACTATGAGTCTCTCTCTCTCTCTCTCTCTCTCTTTCTCTCTCTCGCTGCGCAACAAGCTCTACCGGATCTTGTAAGAACGGTGACTGCGTAATCAATCGCGTATTGATTGGTCAGTAAAGGTGCTTTTACACCCGTTGATCACTAATCTCCAACTTAACCTGCCCCCGAGCAGGCTAGGTGTTTAGCATAAGTTACCATGGTGATTTAACCCAATAACAGGTGATCCGACGTCATGATACGCAAAACCCTGGGTTGAACCTGAAGTTACCTCGTTAACGCCAAATCTTGCTTCATAGTCCAGGCCTCAGGTTTTTGTTGGTCAATGGCACAATCCCTTTCTGCTGCCTCAAGATAGCAATACGCCCAGAATGCACCTGAACACACCTCCCTGTAAGACCAGCACGCCCAGAATGCACCTGAACACACCTCCCTGTAAGACCAGCACGCCCAGAATGCACCTGAACACACCTCCCTGTAAGACCAGCACGCCCAGAATGCACCTGAACACACCTCCCTGTAAGACCAGCACGCCCAGAATGCACCTGAACACACCTCCCTGTAAGACCAGCACGCCCAGAATGCACCTGAACACACCTCCCTGTAAGACCAGCACGCCCAGAATGCACCTGAACACACCTCCCTGTAAGACCAGCACGCCCAGAATGCACATGAACACACCTCCCTGTAAGACCAGCACACCCAGAATGCACCTGAACACACCTCCCTGTAAGACCAGCATGCCCAGAATGCACCTGAACGCACCTCCCTGTAAAACCAGCACGCCCAGAATGCACCTGAACGCACCTCCCTGTAAAACTAGCACGCCCAGAATGCACCTGAACACACCTCCCTGTAAGACCAGCACGCCCAGAATGCACCTGAACACACCTCCCTGTAAGACCAGCACGCCCAGAAGGCACCTGAACGCACCTCACTGTAAGACCAGCACACCCAGAATGCACCTGAACACACCTTCATGTAAGACCAGCACGCCCAGAATGCACCTGAACACACCTCCATGTAAGACCAGCACGCCCTGAATGCACCTGAACACACCTCCCTGTAACACCAGCTCGCCCAGAATGCACCTGAACGCATCTCCCTGTAACACCAGCTCGCCCAGAATGTACCTGAACACACCTCCCTGTAAGACCAGCTCTCCCTGGAAGACCAGCTCGCCCAGAATGCACCTGAACGCACCTCCCTGTAAGACCAGCACACCCATGTGCCACAGATGGGACCAGGTGCATTTTTCTATTTAAACAACGTAGGCGCTGGATGGAAATTGACGACCACTGCGTCGGTGTTAAATTGGCAAAGACACTTGCGTCGGGCTTTGCGCTGTGCTGCGCTGGGTACAAGATAGGGCCCTTAAAAATAATTCCCAGTGGTTAGGCCACCAGGCTTACAATACACCGGGGGAAATGCTGGTTTCAAACAGACCATCCACTGGGATAAAGCTGGACTTTAACGTGTTCCTCTCCAGGGTTACCAGTCTCTGCGTCAGCTCGTCAAGCTGTCGAAGCTCGAGGTACCGGAGGAGATCACCAGAGTCATCGAGCCCATCAAAGACAACGACGCTGCCATCCGTAACTACGGCATCAAACAGGCGGTGGAGATGTGCCGCGTGCTGCTGGACAGCGGCAAGGTACCGGGGCTCCACTTCTACACCCTGAACCGAGAGGTGGCCACCATGGAGGTGCTCCGCCAGCTGGGCCTGTGGATAGAGGACCCCAGGTCAGTCGCTCCGCTTGCTTTACAACAGGGGTCTTCAACGTTTTTTAAACTAAGGACCCCTTAACTGAAAGAGAGACGGAGCAGGGACCCCCTACTACATATATTGTATAAAATGAAGTTGCATATTAAGTTGGGCCTACAACAACGTGTAGGGCAGCCTAAAACCTTTTATACATAAATCTTTTGACTAGAATACTAAGCTATTAAAGTAGACTAATAATTGTTGGCATGATTTTATAAATCACGTTTTTTATGTTAAGCAAAAGTCAAAAGTAGTCGTGGCGTTTTAGGAAATTTGCAATGAGCTGAAAAAAGATTAAAAAGCAAAACAAATTACTGCGTCCTCATTTCCTGTCAAATCTAACCTGATACGAGCCACCATACAAGACCTTTTAGAAAAGTTGTTGTTAGTTGTCATGTTGACAACACGCGTCACTGGTGCCGTAAACTGTGACGCAACTCGCTGGGAGGAGAGCGTCCCGACCATGGATGTGTTATGGGAGACGTTCTCCAGGGCTGGGGGGGGAGCAAGTGTGGGGGGAACCCAGCCCGCTGTTTGGCTCATTCTCTGTAACCAATGTGGCATGAAGCACAGCAAGCCAGCCGGTGGACAACTTGTAAGTTGGCTAATGTTAGCTTGCTAACTCCGCCATAACCCCATGCCGCGTTATTATGGATCCCACGGAACTTCTAGGCAAGTCCCACCCTACGAAGCAGCCCGATTGGTTGGGGCATTGACCTCGAGTGGTTAAGGTTAGGAAAGCCGACTGGTCAGGGGATAGGACCTGAACGGATCGTGTTAGGTTGCGTAAGCATGAACGCCTGGTCGATTAGTAGCGTGTGAATGCTACTGAAGGGCGGGTCTTGCCTAGAAGTTGCGTGGGTTCCATAATAACGCCCCCGCGCCACATCATTAACAGAAAACTAGCCAGACAAAGCTGTCACCCATCCTGTTAAAACAATGTTCTCTGTGTTGATGAAGCATTAAGTAATGTTATTTAAATTTGACGAATTTAGCAGATGGCTCTCTGCCTCGTAACGTTACTACGCCACTGCTCATATGTCCCTGACTGCAAAACCTCACCTCCATGACTTTCTAGAAGTTGGTTTATACGCTAGTTTATACGTCACCATGATAATGGCACACATAAAAATAGCTTCCGCTCTGACCATTCTGCTACGTTGATTTGAATGGGAATGGCCTTTCTATTGGTTTTATTTCTGTTTACAAGACATTCATTGCACGATTCATCCTTAATACTCAAGTAGCGTTAAGTGCAGTTATGGCATTTGGATAAATGTCTGTTTGTCCGTGTTTTAATTGTCCTGAAACATCAGTGGTTCAAACAGATAGTGTCCCGGGGTGAGATGGATGTTTTCACCAGTGTTGGGGATTCGTGAAAACGGGTATATCAAAGACCTGGGCACATCTTTTGTTTAGTGGAACAGCCCACTGCTCTTTGTTTGCCTTGTTGCCATTCAAGATGCTCCAGAGTTTCAGAGCTTGTTTTTCTATTTATCGTTTGCCAGGCGTCCTCTTCCCTGGGCAGTGAGCGCCCATCCCAAACGGAAGGTAGAAGACGTTCGACCCATCTTCTGGGCGTCCCGGCCCAAGAGCTACATCTACCGAACCCAGGACTGGGACGAGTTCCCCAACGGCCGATGGTACGATTGCACGTGACAAAACTTAAATGTCCATTTCCTTATTAATCGCCAACTATTTTTATAATCTATTAATCGGTTTGAGTCTAGCTTCTTAATTAACCCTTGTGTTGTCCTTCGGGTCCCAGTGACCCGAAGGACAACAAGGGTTTTGTACTTCCGTTTACTTTGTTGAGAATTGCTCTCTAAACCCTGTTTTTTGTAAAGTAAGTAACTAAAGTTTATTTCTAGAGCACATATAAACACAGTTTAAGCTGACCAAAATGCTGTACAAACAAGCACTAAGGTGCTGTATTAACCCTTGGTTTATCCACAAAACAAGGGTTAAATCTGAATATGTTCTAGTTTCTTCTCTCCTCTGGGACAATAAACTGAATATCTTTGAGTTGTGGACGAAACATGACATTTAAGGACGTCATCTTGGGCTTTTTGGAAAACACTGATCATCATTTTTCAACCTTTTTCTGACCTTTTTATAGAAGAAACGACTAACCGTGAAAATAATCCGCGGATTAATCGACCAAGAAAGAAAAAAATCGTTAGATGCATTCCTAAAAATGTTGTTTTGCGTTAGTGTAGAATCGTAAAGCCTACTGTGAAACAACTAAAAAAAAGTGTCCTGTTGTTGATGTCTTCAGGGGAAACTCCTCGTCTCCAGCATTCGGCGAGCTGAACGACTACTATCTGTTCTACCTGAAGAGCAAGTCGTCTAAAGACGCTCTGCTGAAGATGTGGGGCGATGAGCTGATGAGTGAAGAGAGCGTCTACGAGGTCTTCACCTGCTACATCACAGCCCAACCAAACCGCAGCGGACACAAGGTACAAGAGACGGAGCGCTGAATGCTTCTGATATGTTGACGACTGATAGTAACGTCTAATTCAATTCTCTTTATAGTATCAAATCATAACAAGAGTTACCTCAGGACACTTTAAAGATAGAGTAGCTCTAGACCACACTCTATAATTTACAAAGACCCAACAATTCCAGTAATTCCCCCCCCAAGAGCAAGCATTTAGTGTGGCATACAGTGGCGAGGAAAAACTCCCTTTTAGGGAGAGTCCTTGAGTGGTGAGTAAAACGTCCTTTTAGGGAGAAACCTCGGACAGACCCAGGCGTAGCAGGGCACTGCATGGCATAGCAGGGTGTAGCAGGGCGCCAGACAGACAGACAGACGCCATAAAGTTAAGTTAGGCCCTCTCTCTATCTGTCTCCCTCCCTGTCTGTCTCCTTGTCTCTGTCTCCCTCCCTGTCTGTCAAATATGTCGAGAACTGTTCTTTCAATCTACTTCACACTTGGTTTCCTGGGTACCCAATGAACTTGGGTTTGGAATTTTTGGAGCAGTTTGGACAGCGTTGGATACTGGATATTGGATATTAAAGCTTTAGTGCGTAGCTTTTTGATATTAATGAACATCCGTTACATTCAAGCCATCGCCAAATGAGTTAATACAAAGCTAATTATAATAACTGTTAGAAAACAGTCCGATCACGATTGTTTTGCGGTTCATATCCTATCATCTACTTGCTCTCCATTCACTTTGATAACGTGAGAGTAGAAAGATAAGAGAGAGGCCTCCGAGGAGAGGAGGAGAGGAGGATCGGTTCAAGGTTGTTTTACGCAGATAAACCTTCAGGAAGAAAAACGTGTTAGTATTTATGATGCAAATTAAAACTGATGAGAGAGGCCTTGTTCAGAGTTTGTACAGAATGAAATGTTACCTTCACAACATTGATCCAGGCATGATTTTATAATGTTAGCCAGCTAATAATCTGTTCATTTTCATCCAACTAACTCGGTGAATACACCAACTCTTCCACATCAGACAAGCGTAAACGTTTTTTAAACGATATTTCGGGACTTTTTTCTATCGAAATTTTCACTCTCTTACTCTGCAAAATAGTCTCGGGAAGGAATTTTTTCTGGTGGAACATTTGCACCCCGCAAAAGAAAACTCCACATCCAATATTAAATGAAGTTAACTGTTTACACAATACAGTAACGTGAGCTATTTAAATGAGCTGATACATGGTTAAACCTCATTCGCTCTTACCAGTGTATCTCCGTGTGTACTTGGTCCACAGCAATCCCACCAATCGGTCCCAAAACCTCCCAGTTAGAGAGGAAACGCCCTATTCATATTCTTTGTAGACCTTCCTCAAAGCGCTGCGGAGGAGGGTCTGGCTAGTCCACACAGCATTCTGGGATCGGAGAAAAAATGTTTGCTCTGATTTATTGGCATTTCTCTAAACCAATCGCAATCGTCTTGGGAGACTATTGTGATTGGTTTAAATTAAATAAATGCCATGGTGCCTCTGCTAAACAGCCTCTGGAAGGAACTTGTTTTGGTGGAACATGTGTACGTTCAAAGGTTGTTTTAGTCGTGCAACAGAAAACTCAGATTGGACAGATAGTCTAACTAGCTGTCTGGATTTACCCTGCAGAGATCTGAGGAGCAGTTAACCATAGTCCTCACAAATCCACCCGAGGTTAGAACGCCAACACAAAGGAAGAGAGAGGACATCCAGACAAAAAGAGGGACATCTGGCTAAAATTTAAAGTTTGATTTAGACAATGTAGAAGAAAACTTTGCCGCTCTGTGCTCCCTGTTCAGGGAACTCGCTTAGTTTTATCTAACATTAGAAGAAGCAATGCTCCCTCTCTCCCCGATTGCTCCCTTCATTCTCTAGATAGCTTGACCACTTTGATACTGTAGCAGCAGCTGTGGTTATAGTAACAAAAGACGCTCTCGGGTGCTTTTTGGAAGCAAAACCCGTCTTTTTTTTTTTAAAATTATTATTATACAATACTACAAAATTGCCCTAGTCAACTTTTTCTTGTAAAATCGTGGCCTAAGGTTTCTTCCTCTGCTAGGTGATGTGTTTGCCGTGGAACGATGAGCCTTTGGCCCCGGAGACCAACCTGCTGAAGGACGAGCTGGAGAAGGTGAACCGACGAGGAGTCCTCACCATCAACTCCCAGCCCAACATCAACGGAAAACCCTCCACAGATCCCATAGCCGGCTGGGGGCCTGCAGGAGGCTACGTCTTCCAAAAGGTAGGAAGACTTTCGGGTCTAGTGCCTTTTGGATTAAAGGCTGCCACTAACGATTATTTTCATTGTCGATTTAATCTGTGGATTATTTTCTGGATGAATGGATTAGTTGTTCGGTCTCTAAATTGTCAAAGAAATGGGGAAAAATGTGGATCAGTGTTTCCCAAAAAGCCCAAGATGACATCCTCAAAATGTCTGGTTTTGTCCACAACTCAAAAGATATTCTGTTTACTGTCACAGAGGAGAGACGAAACTGGAACATATTCACATTTAAGAAGCCGGAATTGGAGAAGTTTTGACAACTAACGGATTAATCGAATCATTGCAGCTCTATAACAGAGCATAGCAGCACTTTCTACAGTGAGAAATTACCAATAAAGGCTTCTAACCAATAACTACACGTGTTCAAGCAGGAATGTGATCAGAAAAATGGCGAGAAAATAGTCTCCCATTGCCAGACCTTCCTCCACAGCACTGCGGAGGAAGGTCTGGCTAGTCCACACAGTATTCCAGCTTGGTAGGAAAAACGTGCTCTAGTTTATTGGCATTTCTTTACATCAATCCCGATTGTCTTGGGCAGCACTAAGCCACGGTGCCTCTGCAAAATAGCCTCAGGAAGGAGCTTGTGTTGGTGGACAAATCAGCCGGCGGTTAGAACGCCAACACAAAGGAAGAGGAAGGAGACGGACATCCTTTGCAATCCCAGAAGTGGAACATTGTGGATTTAGATTAGCAAGAAAATAACATCTGCACCCAAGCCTACAGATTTCCTGGCAATTTTAATTTAATATTTGACAACTAATCGATTAACCTTTGCAGCTCTGTTTTGCATGGATTGCTGAGGGAATTGGGGTGATTTTTGTCCACTGCTTTAAACCGTTTTGTTTTTCCTCCGCCAGGCCTATCTGGAGTTCTTCACCTCCAGTGAAAATGTGAACGCTCTCCTCAAAGTACTGAAGAAGTATGAGCCCCGTGTCAACTACCACATTGTTAACGTGCACGTAAGTTCGGCCAAAAAAAGCACATCTTTCATCGTGTCATTCCATGTCTGTGTGCGAGAACGTATTATTCATGCTGGATATTTGGCGTGCAGGGCCGTAACCTGACCAACGCCCCGGACATGCAGCCTAACGCTGTGACGTGGGGGATCTTTCCTGGCAGGGAGATCGTTCAGCCGACCGTAGTGGACCCAGACAGCTTCATGTATTGGAAGGTAAGACCGAGCAGGTCCTGCTAATGTTCAGGGCTTTAGGGATGTGCAGTCTGGGGCTGGTTGCTTGTTTTTGGCGTTAACAAATTCTCCTTTTTCGAAAATCCACATCAGCAGGAATTGGATCCACCGCACACTGCGAACGCCACTTATTCGTGTTGTGCACTGTTAAAGCTGGTTGGACTGTTACTTCCGTTTATTTTCTTACAAGCTTTCAAAAGGCCTTTTATTTATTTATTTTTTATTATTATTTTTTTAACGGAGTACGGAGCAGTGCTCACTCCACATAAACGCTAGCCTGGATGCCGGCCGAACTTAGCCCCGCCCACAACATTTGAGGAAGTTTGGTCTGGGCTTCATCCGTTGTGGAGCAACTATGCTCCAACCAGAGCTGTTTGGACCAATCAGATTGTCCGAGGGCGGGAAACACACCCCATTATCACAGCCCAATGGAGCAGTATTCAATTAAATTTTATTTATAGTATCAAATCACAACCAGAGTTACCTCAAGACACTTTACAGATAGAGTAGGCAGCATCAGACTCATATTCTGACTAGAATCGGAGTATGATGACGTCAGGCTACATAAACGCTACATTACATCGCTTCCAGCAAACTTTCACAGAGAACAATGAGGGCGATACATTGAGAACACTCTGTTAAAACAGATATGTGATGACCAATCTCTTTTAACAGTCTTCTCTGGTCCAGCTCCGCTAAACACAGAATCCCTCACTACCGAGCCTGTTTGTAACCTTCACAAAAGTGCTTGTTTTGCCGCTGACAGACTCAGATTAGAAGTGTTTGTCAGAAGTGTCTGACAAACATTATGGAAAGGATTTCTCAGGAGGTCGACCTTTCTGTGAAAGAGTAAGATCCTTTTTTTTTAAACATAAAAACATCCGCGAAATTGCGTTCGCTAAACCCACCAGACTCCATGTAAATAAACAGGCATTTTAACATCGTAAAATACACTTCATTCAAAGTCGACAGAAAAAGAATAAATCTATGAAAAGCCGTTTTGGGTCGTCTATCCACTTTTCCAGCCATCACAACTCTAGTTTTGGTTGAAATAAACACATAGTTTACCGATTTACATGTGAAAATATGCTGGCTCTTTACACGCTAAAAGTATTGTTTTTTTAAATGGAGTCTGGTGGGTTTAGCACTAGCGACTTCAGAGCTGTTTCTGGTTAAACAGAAAGGTCTCAAAGAGGTTTTAAAGGTCCATCTCTGAAGGGATCCTTTAGATGATGATGTCAGACACTTAGAATATTAATCTGAGTCTGTCAGCGGCACTTTTGTGAAGGTGCCACTCATGCTGGACAATTGCCCTATTAACTTACATTGTAGCATGTTTCTCTGCTGCCGGCTGCAGCCATCTCACTAAATACTGGACCAATGTCAAAGATTGTTGTTCCCATCAGTCACTGAGACACAAAAACATCGGAAAATAGGGTTGAAAAAAAGTGTATTTACCTTTTTTTTCTTTTTTTTTTTTTTTTTTTTTTAAGGTTAGTTCAAATTACTAAACAAGAAATGAATGCAATGCTGTCAAGAAACACATTGTGTTCGACGCCTGCAGGTTTAAGGACTAGCCCGTCTCTAATTGTTGTCTCGCGCTTCCCCTCAGGACGAGGCCTTCGCCCTGTGGATCGAGCAGTGGGCGAAGCTCTACGAAGACGAGTCTCCTTCACGGATGATCATCAAGTACATCCACGACAACTACTTCCTGGTCAACCTAGTGGACAACGACTTCCCTCTGGAGAGCTGTCTGTGGCAGGTCATCGACGATATGTTCGAGTTGCTCGACGCAGCTCCAGAGCCACTCGACGCAGTTTCAGAGCCACTCAATGCAGCTCCAGAGCCACTCGACGCAGTTTCAGAGCCACTCAACGACGGAGCAGCCTCCAAATAAAATCTACTTTTTTAGGGACAGAAAGAAACACTACAGAACGGTTGATATTTTATGCATTGCCAAAAAACAAAACGCTGCTACTTACAAAACAGATCATAGCAAAGATTAAGGATTGTACATCACAGTATTTTTTTAAAAAGTTTTTATGAATGTTTTTTAACATTTTAAGTGAATGGAAAATGAAAACGTACGGTCTCACCAGAACTAAATAGGAAACGTTAAATATTTTTTACCTCCATGATCAGTAGCTTCATCCTTTTGTAGCACTCCCCCCTCGCTGATAAAACTACACTTTTATTATATTTTCTTTAAAGATTCCTCGAGGACAAATCTCACTGAAAAATGAGTCGTAAAATGAACTGTGAAAATTAAATATACTCTAAAGTCTGTTCACATTTGGTGTCTTTTTTTTTATTTGACTAGGGCGCTTTTGTAGTAAAAAAAAGAAGAAGAAGCTGGGAGCATTTTATTCCAAAAAGCAGACAAGAGCGTCTTTTGTGGCTATAACAACAGCTACTGCTACAGTATCCTAGAGCGCTATGTGGAGGGGTGCTAACGTTAGATTAAACAAAGTGGTGGAGCAAGCTAGAGAAATAACGGAGAGAGAGAGAGAGAGAGGGGTGCTAATGCTAACATTAGATTAAACAAAGTGGTGGAGCAAGCTAGAGAAATAACAGAGAGAGAGAGGTGCTAATGCTAACGTTAGATAAAACAAAGTGAGTTCTCTGTACAGGGAGCACCCGGTCATATCATATAACTCGCTGTGCTCCGACACAATTTTTTTCTTGTTGTTAAGGAAACGACAGGTCTGGTTACGCCGCTTGCCATTGGTCGGCTGTCAAAAAAACGCTCGACGTAGGTCAGTTTTTAAATTCTTTTTTTTTCAACTTCAAAAAGACGCTCCGAGCTGCAAAAATGTTGGCGGCTGCGTTTAAAAAAAGCTCACGACTTTTTTTGAAAACACAGTTTACTCCGTAGCATTATAACGTAAAACATGCGCTGGCAGCTTAATTAAATTAAAGGGTTTTATCAGTGAATGTTTTTATTTTCATGGAAGACAATAATCCAATTGCAACATTTGATTTAGATTTTATGAATGACAATGTACTGTTATGGGTGAAAACCTACTATAATAATTATAATAATCGAGACCGATGTTTATTTGATGTCACGATGATGCTATGACAGTAAGATTTATTAGACCGTCAGATGTGTGACAACAGCGACGCTATCTACCTGATGCCTTAACATGTTTTGAATGTATGTCATATTTATTTGTTGTGGCTGCTTTCTAAAGTATTAAATCGTTTTTTTCAATATTGTACAAGATGGTGTGTGTGTGTGTGTGTGTGTGTGTGTGTGTTACTGTAAGCAGTGGTGAAATGTAATTAAGTACATTTACTCCGGTACTGTACTTCAGTCCAAATGTTGAGGTACTTGTACTTGAGTCTTTTTCTTTTCGTGCCACTTTCTACTTCTACTCCGCTACATTTCAGAGAGAAATATTGGACTTTTTACTCCGCTACATTCATCTGTTCCAGCTTTAGTTACAAGTTACTTTAGTTACTCCACTACATTCATCTGTTACAGCTTTAGTTACTAGTTACTTTAGTTTCTCCACTACATTCATCTGTTCCAGCTTTAGTTACTAGTTACTTTAGTTACTCCGCTACATTCATCTGTTACACCTTTAGTTACTAGTTACTTTAGTTACTCCACTACATTCATCTGGTACAACTAGTTACTTTAGTTACTCCACTACATTCATCTGTTACAGCTTTAGTTACTAGTTACTTTAGTTACTCCACTACTTTCATGTGTTCCAGCTTTACTTACTCCGCTACATTCATGTTACAGCTTTAGTTACTTTAGTTACTAGTTACTTTAGTTACTCTGCTACATTCATCTGATCCAGCTTTAGTTACTAGTTACTTTAGTTACTCCGCTACATTCATCTGTTACAGCTTTAGTTACTAGTTACTTTAGTTACTCCGCTACATTCATCTTTTCCAGCTTTAGTTACTAGTTACTTTAGTTACTCTGCTACATTCATCTGATCCAGCTTTAGTTACTAGTTACTTTAGTTACTCCACTACATTCAACTGTTCCAGCTTTAGTTACTAGTTACTTTAGTTACTCCACTACATTCAACTGTTCCAGCTTTAGTTACTAGTTACTTTAGTTACTCCACTACATTCAACTGTTCCAGCTTTAGTTACTAGTTACTTTAGTTACTCCACTACATTCAACTGTTCCAGCTTTAGTTACTAGTTACTTTAGTTACTCCACTACATTCATCTGGTACAGCTTTAGTAAAAAATAGGGGAATACTTGGGTAGCTCACCTGGTAGAGTGCGCGCCCATATATAGAGGTTAACTCCTCAAAGCAGTAGCCGCGTGTTCAACTCCGACCTGCAGGCCCTTTGCTGCATGTCATTCCCCCCTCTCCCTTCCCTTTCAGGTCTACGCTGTCCTATACACATACAGTACAGGCACACCTTCTCATTCAATGTGTTTCTTTATTTTCATGACTATTTACATTGTAGATTCTCACTGAAGGCATCAAAACTATGAATGAACACATATGGAATTATGTACTTAACAAAAAAGTGAGAAATAACTGAAAACATGTCTTATATTTTAGATTCTTCAAAGTAGCCACCCTTTGCTTTTTTATTAATAAGGGAAATAATTCCACTAATTTACCCTGACAAAGCACACCTGTGAAGGTAAAACCATTTCAGGTGACTACCTCATGAAGCTCATTGAGAGAACACCAAGGGTTTGCAGAGTTATCAAAAAAAGCAAAGG
This sequence comes from Perca flavescens, assembly GCF_004354835.1. Classification (NCBI taxonomy): domain Eukaryota; kingdom Metazoa; phylum Chordata; class Actinopteri; order Perciformes; family Percidae; genus Perca; species Perca flavescens. Next base: position 34,809,309 of record NC_041337.1, on the reverse strand, counting down.
GTGGCTACTTTGAAGAATCTAAAATATAATTATATTATAATTATATATATAAATATAAGACATGTTTTGAGTTATTTCACACTTTTTTGTTAAGTACATAATTCCATATGTGTTCATTCATAGTTTTGATGCCTTCAGTGAGAATCTACAATGTAAATAGTTATGAAAATAAAGAAACACATTGAATGAGAAGGTGTGTCCAAACTTTTGGCCTGTACTGTAGGAATAACGACACAGCTGCTTGGCTTTCATTCTCTGCGCAAATTAGAAATTTTGAATTAGGCTACTAAAGGAGATACATAAAACGAAAGGGAAATTAAACTACACTCCCTTTGTGTTTCTGTTAGCCTGCCCCTGAAGCTACTGCCACTTTGGGTCATTAACGTTACAGAAATGAGCCAGATGAAGCTCATGCTATATCTCTTGTTGTGAAAAATGTATGGGGTTTGTCGATCTGGGGGTAAAATCCCAGCATACTGGCTTCACTGCCATAGACATGCCCGGTTATAAATCTCAAGGCAGAGTGGTAGACTCAGTCCAGAGATTTGAGAGTTGAAGAGTAAAGCTCCAGCGCTACAGAACGACAGGTACAAAGGTCAGGCCGCGGGACCAGATGACATGGAAGGGGGTTTTCCACTCAATGACTAGCTCAACCTATGAGAAACTGGCAGAGGAATGGTGTGAGGTGGCGATAAGTCTACACACGACACACACTGGAGGCCTTTACCTTGACCCTGTCAACCAGATCACCTATATCAGATAGGCCCCAGTCACCTTTGCCACATATTACACCCCAGATAGAAAGGCATTCAGTGCCTTGTTGCAGGTTGTTGTGCAATAGGGTACAACAAGCCAATACTGACCTACGAATATCACAATATTTGCATAATACTTGCCCCCCCCCAGCTGCCCCCCTAACTTTGGTGTTCAAAAAACTGTGCTTGTAAAAACAAACTGCCACTATGTCCACAAGCTTCTTAAAACATTGAAACAAACAATTAAGTTATATTAATTAATAACAAATAATAATTGTAGATGTAATCTTAGCCCCCCTGCCCCTTAGCCCCCTGCATCCCGGCAAAGACTGGAGGGACTGAGCTGCCCCCCCGAGCATCATATGGTCTTCCCCTGCCACCCTCCCACGATCTCTCGCCACCCCTTTGCCACCCCATGTAAAATCATCTAGATCAGCCACTGCTCCCCACATCTGTGGAAATACCTGCAGGAAACCATCTTCCCGTAGATGTCCTGAATAATAATAGTCGGCCAATCCTTAAAGGTCCCATGGCATGAAAATGTCACTTTATGAGGTTTTTTAACATTAATATGCGTTCCCCCAGCCTGCCTATGGTCCCCCCAGTGGCTAGAAATGGTGATAGGTGTAAACCGAGCCCTGGGTATCCTGCTCTGCCTTTGAGAAAATGAAAGCTCAGATGGGCCAATCAGGAATCTTCTCCTTATGAGGTCATAAGGAGAATTTGGCCCGCCCGTGACAGAGAGAGAGAGAGACATCATGGCTTTCAAACAAGCAAAGTGGCAGTTGGTCAAGACCACACCCCCCCCCTCCACCTTGCCCCCCCTCTCTCCTCCTCAGTAGCTACAGACACAGAAATGGTACATCCTAAGGAAAGCTCATTGTGGGACTGGCTCTAGTGGCTGTAATTCTGCACCAAGGCTGAATTTGGGAAAGAGACTTCAGATACAGTATTAGGGGACCACTAAGGCCTATATAAAAGAGACTTCAGATACAGTATTAGAGGACCACTAAGGTCTATATAAAAGAGACTTCAGATACAGTATTAGGGGACCACTAAGGTCTATATAAAAGAGACTTCAGATACAGTATTAGGGGACCACTAAGTTCTATATAAAAGAGACTTCAGATACAGTATTAGGGGACCACTAAGGTCTATATAAAAGAGACTTCAGATACAGTATTAGGGGACCACTAAGGTCTATATAACAGCATCCAAAGAGCACCATGTCGTGGGACCTTTATATGTGGGTTCACATATAAGTTATTCGCGAGTTATTGAAAGGTACCATGACAGTATGGAACGGTTTATTGGAAATGTCAGTGTTTCCATCAATCATAAATGAAATGCAGGCTAGTTGGAATTGATAACTTGGAGAGAAAAATGAGAGAGGATCTTTCATTAAAAATCATCCTTCTGAACAAACTTACGCCCCCCCCCCCCACCCACACACACACACACACACACACACACACTTCTGAAATTCTGACATGTAGATGACACTATTACCACTGGTTGTATAGGCCTCATGGCCTGTCTGTACTGAGCTGTGAGCTCCCTCTAGTTCCCAGTCTGCAGAATGTCAGGATGCGGTGGCTAAAGCTGCTTGTGCCCTCGTCGCCGATCGCAATAATTTCTGGGACGATTTATCATCCAGCAACATTTTTTATCGTGACAGGCCTACATGTAGGGTTTATTGACATGCTTTTATTTAATCAGAAAAGGTCGACATAAAGGACTAAAAAAGTCAGCAACTAAGCTCCTTAGCCGTCCTTGAACTCAGCAAATCAAACAAAACGATGATTACATTTTTTAAAGTAGGCTACCACACAGCCGATCTACAACAAGCCGTTTCCTTAATGTGAACACTCTCGGGTTCTGTGAAGGGCCTAACTTTGGGTTAAACACTGGGAGCGTTAAGACCTCCACTTTGGAGCAAAATTGAAATTTTGAGCATATTAAACATTTTTTGCTCAAAATTTGGCCTTATCAAACTAAAGGCTGAAAATGCCCAAAAATTAATCTTAAAAATAAAAAAATAAAAAATGTAAACATTTGACCCGAAGACAACAAGAGGGTTAAAAAAAAAAAAAAAAAAATTATACCACACTGTAAAAAATACTCTGTTACAAGTAAAAGTCCTGTATTGAAAACGCTACTTAAGTGAAAGTCTGTAAGTATAATCAGGGAAATGTACTTAAAGTATTAAAAGTAAAAGTACTCAAAGCAGAAAGTCCCTCCCATTGTAGAAAGAGTAAAGGATCCAACCAGCTGTGTGTTTAATGGTCTCATCATCATCTCAGCTGGACTTGTAGTGTGTTATATTGTCGGCTAGTTTACTTTAGAATAAAACATCAGGTTTTATAAACTACATGTGTTCTGTGTGCAGGAATCTTAATGTGTAAAGTAACTAGTAACTAAAGTAACTAGTAACTAAAGCTGGAACAGATGAATGTAGCGGAGTAACTAAAGTAACTAGTAACTAAAGCTGTAACAGATGAATGTAGCGGAGTAACTAAAGTAACTAGTAACTAAAGCTGTAACAGATGAATGTAGCGGAGTAACTAAAGTAACTAGTAACTAAAGCTGTAACAGATGAATGTAGCGGAGTAACTAAAGTAACTAGTAACTAAAGTAACTAGTAACTAAAGCTGTAACAGATGAATGTAGCGGAGTAACTAAAGTAACTAGTAACTAAAGCTGGAACAGATGAATGTAATGGAGTAACTAAAGTAACTAGTAACTAAAGCTGTAACAGGTGAATGTAGCAGAGTAACTAAAGTAACTAGTAACTAAAGCTGTAACAGATGAATATAGCGGAGTAACTAAAGTAACTAGTAACTAAAGTAACTAGTAACTAAAGCTGTAACAGATGAATGTAGCGGAGTAACTAAAGTAACTAGTAACTAAAGATGAATGTAGCGGAGTAACTAAAGTAACTAGAAACTAAAGCTGTAACAGACGAATGTAGTGGAGTAACTAAAGTAACTAGTAACTAAAGTAAGTAGTAACTAAAGCTGTACCAGATGAATGTAGAGGAGTAACTAAAGTAACTAGTAACTAAAGTAAGTAGTAACTAAAGCTGTAACAGATGAATGTAGCGGAGTAACTAAAGTAACTAGTAACTAAAGCTGTAACAGACGAATGTAGTGGAGTAACTAAAGTAACTAGTAACTAAAGTAAGTAGTAACTAAAGCTGTACCAGATAAATGTAGAGGAGTAACTAAAATAACTAGTAACTAAAGTAAGTAGTAACTAAAGCTGTACCAGATGAATGTAGAGGAGTAACTAAAATAACTAGTAACTAAAGTAAGTAGTAACTAAAGCTGTACCATATGAATGTAGAGGAGTAACTAAAGTAACTAGTAACTAAAGCTGTAACAGATGAATATGGTGGAGTTACTAAAGTAACTAGTAACTAAAGCTGTACCAGATGACTGTAGCGGAGTGACTAAAGTAACTAGTAACTAAAGCTGTAACAGAAAAATGTAGTGGAGTAACTAAAGTAACTAGTAACTAAAGTAAGTAGTAACTAAAGCTGTACCAGATGAATGTAGCGGAGTAACTAAAGTAACTAGCAACTAGTAACTAAAGCTGTGACAGATGAATGTAGCGGGGTAACTAAAGTAACTAGTAACTAAAGCTGTAACAGATTAATGCAGCGGAGTAACTAAAGTAACTAGTAACTAAAGCTGTAAGAGATGAATTTAGTGGAGTAATTAAAGTAACTAGTAACTAAAGTAACTAGTAACTAAAGCTGTAACCGATGAATGTGGCGGAGTAACTAAAGTAACTAGTAACTAAAGCTGTAACAGATGAATGTAGCGGAGTAACTAAAGTAACTAGTAACTAAAGCTGTAACAGATGAATGTAGCAGAGTAACTAAAGTAACTAGTAACTAAAGTAACTAGTAACTAAAGCTGTAACAGATGAATGTAGTGGAGTAACTAAAGTAACTAGTAACTAAAGCTGTAACAGATGAATGTAGTGGAGTAACTAAAGTAACTAGTAACTAAAGCTGTAACAGATGAATGTAGTGGAGTAACTAAAGTAACTAGTAACTAAAGTAAGTAGTAACTAAAGCTGTAACAGATGAATGTAGCAGAGTAGCAGAGTAACTAAAGTAACTAGTAACTAAAGTAACTAGTAACTAAAGCTGTAACAGATGAATGTAGCAGAGTAACTAAAGTAACTAGTAACTAAAGCTGTAACAGATGAATGTAGCGGAGTAACTAAAGTAACTAGTAACTAAAGCTGTAACAGATGAATGTATTGGAGTAACTAAAGTAACTAGTAACTAAAGCTGTAACAGATGAATGTAGTGGAGTAACTAAAGTAACTAGTAACTAAAGTAAGTAGTAACTAAAGCTGTACCAGATGAATGTAGAGGAGTAACTAAAGTAACTAGTAACTAAAGTAAGTAGTAACTAAAGCTATAACAGATGAATGTAGTGGAGTAAAAAATCAAATATTTCTGTCTGAAATGCAGCGGAGTAGAAGTAGAAAGTGGCATGAAAGGAAAAAGACTACAAGTGAAATACAAGTACCTCAAAATCTGGACCGAAGTACAAGTACTGGAGTAGATGTACTTAGTTACATTTCACCACAGGTTTTAAACTACATTTAAAACCTGTATCCAACCACCCTGATTCCTTCAGTGTTTAAGAACTCTAATAGTCACGTCAAAGGAAGAGGAAGTAGAGAAATCCCAATGAACTGTGAGTTTATTACAGTATATATATATATCTTTTATTTTCTAAAACACTGTTCAGTTGGTCTGGAGAACAATTGTCATAAAGTACAAATCACAGCACAGATAATTAATTATGTAAAAAAAAAAAAAAAAGTCCTCCTGCAGTTAATGTCTCTCAAACATAATATGTTGACTGGAATTAAGCAACTTTTTGTTTTGTTTTACAATTTCACAATTAATGTATGAATCAAGTGGTGTAGTCTCATGTATTGTAGTAGGTATACTGTACTGTATATATTGGCCAGAATCCATTTTTTTCATAGCGGGGGGGTCAGGGTGTCCTCCCCCAGGGAAGTTTTAAGCATCAACGACTTCATTTCCTGTGTTTGGATACACTTTTATGCACCAATTTACGGTGGAAATACCTTTTATTTAGCCTATGCGAAGATTAAAAACACAGATGACAATTCAAAATATATCAAAACTATAATGGAAAGTATGTTGTTGCGTGTCATTGGGCATTTTTAAGAGGGTATATGGAAATCCTTGAACTTTCTTCGTGGGTATACTGCGTATACTGTACCTGCGTATCACGTAGACTACACCACTGGATAAATCAGCACATGGATTTCATTGCAGCAGCAGAAAACCTTTTGAATAATGCTCAGAAGAAATTAATATATGCACAAAATGTAAAGTATTCGTATTAAATATTGTGCCTTCTTTATACATCCATTTGTATATCGGATGTTAAATGTAGGAGAAATGTACAGTAAATATACAAATGTTACTGTGAACATAGTATGCGAATGTGAGAGGGATACTGACTTCAGTAGGCTCGTTAATTAGACAGTACATAAACATAGGCCTAGGTGGCGAGACAAAATAGCGATACGGCAACATATTGTTGTCCTTCTTCGTACGATATGAGAATCTATACGCTGGCGTCAAATATGGAAATTTTAAAAAGAAAAGGCGCTCTGAAGAGATTTCTCTGCTCCCAGCGTCGCTGCTTCATGGCTCCTCGAGGTGGCGCTCAACACATGAACGAGGGAAACTTACTTTATACTGCCCACTTGTGGCAGTCTTGGATGGATGAAGATGGAGGATGGATGAATGTAGCGTATAACGATGGCATGAGACTGCTTTTAAAACAACCAAGATGGTGTTGTGCTAGTCAAATGTTAGTTAATGTTGGTGTGCCTACCTGTTCGGCATTAATAAGGAATCTTATTTTTCGAGACATGTGTAGAATGTCTGTCTCTGATAATAGAATTATACAAGCTTTTGCCCACAGTGGTTTTAGCTCTGTCAGGTATACATCTAGACTATGGAGACATCGGCGCTCCTGTTTGTATATTTCAAGTGAAAGTTATTGACTTTTTAATAATTTATTTGTATACACTGTATATTTATTGCTATGTTGTAGTTATTGTTTTTTAACTTGTACTATGGACCTTCCTTTTTGTGTCCTGAATAAAGTAATTATTATTACGGCGTTTTTCCATCACACGGTACCTGCTCGACTCGCCTCGCCTCGCCTTGACTCGCCTTTTTTGGTTTTCCATTATGATAAAAAGTCCCTGAACAGGTACTTTTTTTTTTTTTTATCACCTCCGTCGAGGTTCCAAGCGAGCTGATGCGACACCAAAAGGTGACGTGAAATCTCCAGACTACTGATTGGTCGGAGAGAATCACTGCGTCCTGCGGGTGTCCTGAACAAACCCGCCATTTTTAACTAGTTAAAGTTGAAATGAAATAGTTGAAGTAAAAGTTTAATTACACAAAAAACTACTCAATTACAGTAATGTGAGTAATTGTAATTGGTTGCTTTCCACCTCTGATTATAACTATATGTATAAGCGGTGTGACTGCATAAGAGAAGCATTGGATGCAAAGTGACGCAAACACTTGTCGGCTGGAGTTAAAAATATAATTCAAAATTATGATTAAAATTTGTGCCTGTCTCAAAACTAAATGTACAGAAACAGTTTGGGCTAAACTAGTCTCGCATTACCGGCTCTATCTCCACAGCGCTGCAGAGTAGAGGTCTGGCTACACCACAGATGCATGCTGGGATAGGAGAAAAACCTCTCTGGGTTGTTTGAATTTCTTTAAACCAATCACAATCGTCTTGGGCGGTGGCTCTGCTAAATAGTCTCAGGAAGGAACTGGTTTTGGTGGAACATTTGCACCCCGCAAAAGTAAACTCCACATCCAATATTAAATGAAGTTAACTGTTGACACAATACAGTAACGTGAGCTTTTTAAATCAGCTGATACATGGTTAAACCCCACTGGCCCTTACCAGTGTATCTCTGTGTGGACTTCATCCACAACAATCCCACCAATCGGTCCCAAAACCTCCCAGTTAGAGAGGAGACACCCTAAACATGTAACCAAGCAGGCCGGCCTTGCTGCGCCGTCCAAATATTCTTCAAAAGTTGGCATTTTCAGCAAGTAGCTCGCTAGCTCCAAGTTTGTTGTTGCTTCCCGATACGAACAAAGTTTGAGAACAAACACAGGACTTTCATTCAGGAAGGAGAGTATTTTCAATGACTAAACTTAACTAGTTCCATTTCACAACGTTAACTACGTGTTTAAAACTGCGACCATTACCTTAAATTAAACTGTCACTTGATAAAAAAAAAAAAAAAAAAACTGCCATCGTGGTCACGTTTGGCAGTCACATGTTCAAAATGGCGACCATGCGGCTGTATCACAGCGTTAGATTAAACGCTTACATCTGTGGTTTTAGGACTGGAATCAACCTATTCTGTAGTTTTTGGTACGAGGGCGTGTTGGAAACTGTTGTTCTCTATCGTATCGAGACTATCTCTCCACAGAGTTACCTATTCCATCTGTACGGGGGATTGACCCACCGGGGCAGTTGACGTGGATATCGCTTAAAGACACAGCACTACGTGGCCCATGCCAGTGCTTAAAAGGCCCAGGTGTGTATGGGTTCAGTGATTAACATTAGTCATGTTTCCATTTAATTGTCAAGCAAATTTTAAGCAAACTTTTAAAATGTCGCAATAAAGAAAATGCTAATTAGAAGCTTTTCCATCAACTGGTTTAGAGCGAATAAACTGGACTACACAAAGAGTAGTTTGGTCACAAGTTGCCGTTACGCGTGGTTGTAGATTACTAACCGGCGTGCTAAATCAAAGAGTTCAGAAGCTAAGTTCTTTGGCTAAACGGAGAGAGGTAACATTGGACAAGTTGGCCACCTGTGCAGAATCCAGGGTTGTGGCAGAGCCATTTGGGCGATTGTCAGCGAGACAACCGCCCACCGCTGTGTATACGCGGTGTGCAGGGCCAGACGATTCAAGCTGTTGAACCAATTCGTCAATTTACCCGACGTGGCTGAGACACAGGCTACAGCGCACCGCAACTCCACCACGCACCTTGTGCCACAAGTGTACGGTGCGCTGGAGGGGACCCGTATCCTGATCCTTCCCCGATCCGATGGATACCACGACTGGAGTCATGTGAGTTACATGTTCGCTACGTCACAACTTATTCGGCAAAGCTGTTCCCATCTCCCATTTTGCACATTAACTCTTTTTCGAAAAAGGCAAAAAACCACCTCAAGCTCAAGCACAAAAACCTTTTTTTCTTGAATTGTACCGTTTCCATCAACATTTTCTAATGCAATACTTCAAAATGCGCATGAATATACATTGATGGAAACATGACTAGTGATTGTAACGGTGTCCGAGCGGCCTTGCCCTGGAGAGATAGGCTCTTCACTCAGAGAACCAAGGTTACCTTGTAACCAAACGTTCCCTCTATCACAACGACCTTGTTTTAATTTAAGCAGTCAGTCTACCGCTTCAAACCAGATCATTTAAATTCCAAAATAGAAAATAGAATTGCATAATAAACATGAAAAAAGATATTTTGAATAAGAATAACCCTAAATAACATAACACTCGAAATATTTCGAGTTTAAACCCACCGTGTATTCTGCTGCAACACAGGCCAGCCTCACTAATTTAGTTTACTCACTCACTTAATTTTAAAAGCCTATGGAATACATTTTTACCAGCATGGCAAGTGATGAAAATAGACTTCCTACAGGCTGAACATTGATATCCTCTAGAGCTGCAAAGATGAATTGATTAGTTGTCAACTATTAAACATATCGTCAACTTTTGATAATCGATCAATCAGTTTAAGTCATTATTTATGAAAATTCTCTAATTCCAGTTGCTTAAATGTGAATATTTTCTAGTTTCTTCTCTTTTCTGTGACAGTAAAACTGAATATCTTTGAGTTGGGGACAAAACAAGACATTTGATATTTTTTTGGGAAACACTGATCCACATATTTCACCATTTTATAGACCAAACAACTGATCGATACAATTAAAAATAATCGTTAGTTGCAGCCCTAATATCCTCAGTCAGGTCATTCATCTTTGTTACAGTCTGACTAAACCTCTTAGGTAATTCTGGCCGATACAAACACGGTAGTAGCGTCCTAAAAGTGTTCCCTAAGTAGTAGTATCCTAAAAGTGTAACAGGGTAACTTTGCTGCACGCAAGTGTGTGCATGCATGTACAGTAGCTTTCAAAGGTCGGGGTCATCCCCCCTTAGGGTGTTGAACTCTTCAGGGGCAGAGTACTTGTCAGCACCATGACCAGCTGACTTGCGGAAGCCCGCTGAAATCTCATCGAAGGTACGGCCCTTAGTCTCGGGAACCTTGAAGTAGGTGAAGGTGAAGAAGCCGAGCAGCAGGACGATGAAGATGATGAAGACGTATGGACCGCAGAGTTGCTGGGGAGGCAAAACATTTCTTTTGAATAAGGGGAACAAGCTAAAGTATGTAGTATACAGTTAAGTTATTGGTGGCATTTTTGGACTGAATATACATGTACAATCATAGACTATGAAATAAATAATGGACGGAGACGATGCTGAAGCTCCTTAAAGCTGCATTCTCTCTAACTTCCAGCAGGGGGAGACTCCTTAAAGCTGCATTCTCTCTAACTTCCAGCAGGGGGGAGACTCCTTAAAGCTGCATTCTCTCTAACTTCCAGCAGGGGGAGACTCCTTAAAGCTGCATTCTCTCTAACTTCCAGCAGGGGGGAGACTCCTTAAAGCTGCATTCTCTCTAACTTCCAGCAGGGGGAGACTCCTTAAAGCTGCATTCTCTCTAACTTCTTGACTCCACCGGCTCCAAAATGAAGTCTGTTTCTATAGAAGTCTGTGAGAAAATGAGCTTACTTCTCTCTTGATTTATTACCTCAGTAAACATTTTCATAATGAGTTTATGGTCTCAGTCTCTAGTTCCAAGTCTTCTTCAACACAGCATGATGTTCATTTAGTAAATGATGCTCCCATTTATTTTTAAACAGACGATAAAGCAGGGGACGCTTTAGGACCTGTCAGTCAGGACAGAGGCTTAGCGATGCTAACCATGCTAACACTGGGGAAATTAAAATAGACCTCAACTTGTTTTTGACTGAGAGTGACCCTCTCACTGTGTGTTTTCACTTCAGCGAAGTTAATTGGAACATTTCGTCCCCTACAAATGTCTTGTTCAGCGTTATGGCAACCGTGCTAGCTAGCTACCGCTAGCTGATAACTTAAGGAAAAGTTGGTTGATTTTCTGTTCTGCCGTACATGCAGATGAATGGCGCCAGTACCCGGAGGTCCATGTTTATCCGCCAGTAAATCTCTGCTTGATGACTCGCTTCAGAAGGTTTGAAAATCAATAACTTTCCCCCTTTAGCGTTTAGCTTAGCGCAACACCATTGCAACCGTAAACAACAAAAAAAACGTCACATCTGGTAGCAAAAAACTATTTGGCGACGTCCAAATTGCCAAACTCGAGGCTTCAAAGCGGCCACAAACTAATGTGTAAAGTCACGGATGCTTGTCTATAAGTGTACAATGACAGTATCATTTTAATTAAAAGATGTCTTACCTCCACATACGGGAAGCCAATTCCCACCAAGAAGTTGGCAGACCAATTGGACAAACCAGCAACTGCGATGGCAGACGGCCGCGGCCCCTGGCTGAAGAGCTCCGCCACGATGAACCAGGGGATTGGGCCAGGGCCAATTTCAAAAAATGCCACGAAACTAAAGATGGCCGCAATGCTGATATAGGACATCCAACTGAGCTGGTCCTGAGAAACACAGCACACCACAGAAGCTTCCAGTCACTGCATTTACAAAAAGACTGTGAAAGATAATCTCAAACACTTACCAACAACGCCATGGCAACAGTTAGGAAAACTGCTGAAACCGCCATTCCCATCAAACCAACGAGGTGAAGGGGTCTCCTGCCGACTCGCTCGACCACAAACAACTGCACAGAAGGAGAGAAAGTAGCTTATAGAGAGGTGAAGGCCCTCCCCTTCCGGTGGACCACCATGGGACCTTATTTTGGAAAAAAATATGTTCGGTAGTGAACGGGGAAGAGACTAATAATGATTTGATCCTGTTTGAATTGAGCCATAAATTACACATATGATGTTTGTCAATTTAAAAGCTAATTTTCCAAGTGAAAAAAGTCTAATTCTGTCATAAAACTGTTGAAGTGTAAGACGTCATTAGCAAGACTACATACTTCAAAGTCTCTAAGTGACGTCTCTCAGAAGCTACGATGTCTGTGTGTTCGGTACCGGGACATCTTGCTCGTTCTTTCCCTTTTCGACTGATAAAAAGACTCTGGATAAAACACATCAGGTAAGATAACGTTACATGTGTTGTGGAACAGAGCTAAGCTAGCTTGCGAGCAAGCCGAGCATCAAGCAAGGTAACGTATTTTGTGCGAGGCGAGAGATGTAGTTCAACTACAACTTCAACTTTCAACTTTATTTTGTCCCCAGACACGAGTGGGCCAGAAGAACAACAATAATCAACGACCCTCAAGTTGGCTTCTGATTCGCAGCGTCCGATCCTTTTGAATCGGCTTTGGCCGCGACTCTGGAAGACTTGGAGTTTTCTTTGAAAAAGAAGAAAGAACGGCTCTGAAGTCATTCTTAAAGGAAGATGTGTTTGGAGTTTTGCCGACCAGATACGGCAAAAGTTTAATCTATTAACTAGCTCCGCCCTTATACTCTGCTTCTGACTGGCTAGTAGTCCTTACCTAGGTACTGTCAGGGCCTCATACTCTGCTCCTGACTGGCTAGTAGTCCTTACCTAGGTACTGTCAGGAGACACAATCATACTCTGCTCCTGACTGGCTAGTAGTCCTTACCTAGGTACTGTCAGGGCACGCCCTCATACTCTGCTTCTGACTGGCTAGTAGTCCTTACCTAGGCTGTCAGGGCACGCCCTCATACTCTGCTTCTGACTGGCTAGTAGTCCTTAACTAGGTACTGTCAGGGCCTCATACTCTGCTTCTGACTGGCTAGTAGTCCTTACCTAGGTACTGTCAGGGCACGCCCTCATACTCTGCTTCTGACTGGCTAGTAGTCCTTAACTAGGTACTGCACATGTGCGACTCCCAACAAATATGGAACAGAATTGAGATGTCTCACTCTGTGTAATTCATGGCTCAATTCAAACGGCATCAACACATTATTTGTCTCTTCCCCGTTCCCTACAGTACATACAGTGCAGGCCAAAAATTTGGACACACCTTCTCATTCAATGTGTTTCTTTATTTTCATGACTATTTACATTGTAGATTCTCACGGAAGGCATCAAAACTATGAATGAACACATATGGAATTATGTACTTAACAAAAAAGTGTGAGATAACTGAAAACATGTCTTATATTTTAGATTCCTCAAAGTAGCCACCCTTTGCTTTTTTTGATAACTCTGCAAACCCTTGGTGTTCTCTCAATGAGCTTCATGAGGTAGTCACCTGAAATGGTTTTACCTTCACAGGTGTGCTTTGTCAGGGTTAATTAGTGGAATTTGTTCCCTTAATAATAAAAAAGCAAAGGGTGGCTACTTTGAAGAATCTAAAATATAAGACATGTTTTCAGTTATTTCACACTTTTTTGTTAAGTACATAATTCCACATGTGTTCATTCATAGTTTTGATGCCTTCAGTGAGAATCTACAATGTAAATAGTCATGAAAATAAAAAGGAAACGCATTTGAATGAGAAGGTGTGTCCAAACTTTTGGCCTGTACTGTATATTTGCTGAAATAAGATCTGATGGTGGTCTACTGGAATGGGAGGGACTCGGCCTCTCTTTCTCCTTTTATGTTTCTGGTTCTTTTGTGACTTACAGAAACCACAGTGAAGGCAGTGTTGACCACTCCTGCACCGATGGTTGCATAAACAGGCTGGGACACTCCTGCTCGCTCAAAGATCCCAGTCGAGTAGTAAAACACCTAAAGATGAGGATACAACACCGGGAACAGTTACTTT